>NC_132885.1:18311545-18616738 GCF_030463535.1 Salminus brasiliensis
ATTTAATATCATCATAAGATGATTCTGTTATATCCAGGCCTCCTTTTATTATTGAATGTATTATCAATATGGAGAAGCTTCCCAGACCATACCACCACTGAGACAATGATGGGAACAATAGCATTTACTCTTGTTAAAGGGTCATTTCCAAACTTTCTGCATAATTCAAGCATGTACACATTCAGAATTTACAGTGGTGGTGATCAGAACCAGTGGTCACCAGTGGTCATCTAAACCCCTAGACATATCTTTTGATTTTTCGATGTAATGCTAAAGTAGTGGTAAACCTGAGTTTGCCTTTTATCACCATGCATGTACCTCTTTTTCATAAATGTATTGGTATATGTATGTTTAAGCCAAAACATTTAATCATAGCACCTGTAAGCATATTCATAACCATTTGTGTAGCTTTTGGAGGCATTGAATACTTCAGTCTGGTTCCATTATTTCATTATGCAAAAATATTTTTAAATCTATTGAATTTCTCTTTAATGGTTACTTGTTCCAGTTTTGTCTCAATACAAAAAAAATTAATGTAGATGTAAATGTAAAAATGACAAAGTTGTATACATTATACAAATGTATATATGTATTTTTTCACTTATGTTTCTAAAGGCAGACATGGCTAGGTGGCTAGGTGCTTGAGTTTATACACAATTGGACTAGTTATCAGATGGTAATTGTATTTACTGGTATATACATTGTATAGTAATTGTATGAAATATTTTGAAATATAAGTTAATATATTATAAGCTAACATAATATTTTTTTTACATTAATTAAAATCCTTTAGCCAACAGTTACAATGTTTTACATGAGGTTTTTGTCATATTTTAATAAAAAATGCATTTTTTAAATGTTTTATTATGAGTGACCAGCTGATTGATGGTACTTACTGAGTAGCACCAAATGATTGTGGGCTTGATTCGGAGTGGGTAGGACAGAACATGAATCTTGTGTCAGAGGATTGCAGGATTGCAGTTTAAGAGCCCTGCCCACAGATTGTCACTGTCATGCCACTGTGCAAAACACTTAACCCAAGTTGTTCCAGGGATGCAACTTCTGTCACCCCAATCCTCTCCATGAGATGTGCTTGTATATGAGAACATGTTGCCAATACAGATAAGAGAAAAGTATTATTCTCCACTATAATGTTGCTTCCAGTGCAGAAAAGAAATCTTTCTATGGAAATGGTACTGGATTGCCTGAGGGTAGAAAAAAAGCTTTTCAGAGTCTTTTGCCTTTGTTGTGTAGCTGATATAACATTATACTGTGTGTATTTTTTTTTTCTTTTTTTTTTAAGAAAAGACATTTATAATTCATCGTAACTATCTATCATTCAGACAATTATTTCTTGGTCACCTTTTTCTGAATGTTTCCTCTTCTCAGTTTAAAAGCTTTAACATGCAGTATGTTGAATTTTATACATTTACATTGCTACAGACAGTCAGCTGAATCAAGACAGACTTCTTTACTGTTGTCTAACATATAATAAATCAACCTAAGATGAAGTTAGATTAGATTAAATTCTATGTAGATCTTAGCACTGATATGAATAAATGAGTTACTAGTATTAATACAGACAAAATGAGTTTCAAGAGAGTTATGTTCACATTTGCTCAGCATAACTTTTTCATTCAGTAGACAATTCTGCTGTGTTTCCTGAGTGGTGCATCAATAAAAGGAATCATATCAAACAGCATCAATAGCGGTCGCAGAATTAAATTGGATGAGTTCAAATTGAAAAGACTGCTAGCTTCACAGGGGCCAGTGGTTTTCTTGGTCTTCATAGTCTCTCACAGTCACTTGATAAAGCTGGGTAATTAGTTTTTTCCTCCAAGTGTGCTATGCTGCTATATGACAATGTGCTTCATATTTTGATGAGACAGCAGGGTTCATGTGCTGTATGTCTGTAGCATTCATTTCCTTAGATCTGGGGAGATCTGGGACACGATTAATATGGGTGACATGAATAAAATATACAATCCCTTGCAAAAGTAAAATTCATCATATTTGTCTGGATTACAAATGACCTTTAATGCTGGTATATCAGCTTTACACACTGCTTAGGGGTGATTTTCCCTTATTCTATATGCTATGATTTGTTCGGGTTAGTTGGAAGACTCTTTTGGACTGCAGAGTGACACAAATTGCATTGATATCTGGACCCTCCTATGCTGCTTTGGCATATTGCTTAGGATCATTAAGCTTTATTCACCAGCTGTTTATTAGAAGAAACTTCTTAAAATTAAAAAAGATTCTGATATTCACCTATTTTTCTTATTTGAGATTTGTTCAATATACAAGGACAGGATCCATCACTGTAAGAGCACAGCTGTGAACAATTATGTGATTTAAAAACACATCATGAATTTGACATAGATCTTTTGTTAGAACTTTTCTCAAGAACAAATTTAAGATGATTCTTTGGAAGATATTATCAAATGAAGGGCCAATTGTCTTTCTCAAAGCCTAAGCTTTAGGGTTTTTTGTAGCATATTGTAGCTCCCTGTAATACATAATGCTGCCCTTCCATACTTCATTGTTGGGATGAATGTTTGTCAGGTTTGCAGCACATCGTGTTTTGAATTTTAGGCAGTCAGCTCAATTTGTGTATTATCTTACAAAAAAACATTAACCAATCCAATGGGCCAATGATGCTTTCTGGCAATGTCTAGCTGTGCTTTGATATATATATATTTATTATTATCAATGGCTTTTCCCTAGCCACCCTCCAAAACAAGCTAGTTGCATGCATAGTTCTAGTGCACCTTCATTCCAATCTCAGCTACTAAACTGTAGCTTCTTTAAAGTGTAAAGGAATCGCTTCTAAGTCAATACATGGTCCTGAGAATTAAATGAAAGTCACTGTATTTGTGTGAATATTGTACAGTGGTTTGTTTTTTAATTAAATCCAAGATTTAACTACAGAAAGATTCATACTTCTTTTCAGATTTATTGGGAATTCATTTCCAATAATCCATTAATTTATTAAGCCCTATCAAAAACAAAAATATAGCAACTCTATTAGAGAATATAATGGACTCTCTCCTAAAGTTACAAGAGAAAATTTGTTTTTTAAGGCACATCAGTTATTTTGTTTTAGCAAATCATAGTTATACAAGGCATGACAGAAAACAGATCTCTAGATTTGTAGTAACACGGTATGTTAGACAGTCAGTAATATTCTGACAGGTTTTTAGTGAATGTCATATGTGGCAGACTTAAAGTCTCGACTCAAGTCACAGTGACATTTATAGGGGAGGGGAAATTATACTGACTCTATAGAATGAGGGTATAATGGACCTGATAGATTGATAGGATTGAATGTAGTTTGTGACCAGGACCATTCTTACTCTACTGTAGACATGGTGTACTCATAATGTGTACACAGCATGTACAGCTCTCCAGAATATTTACCTGATCAACAATAGAAACCCACATGAGGCCTGCTGGCAACAGTGGCTCAAAGGGTACAGCATGCATAAAAGCCTATGAAAGGCAGACCTCTAAGTGAATTCAAAAGGGCAAAGCAGACTTTCTGGCTACAAAACTTTAAGCATAAATGGAAGATGACCTTTATCCAACAGGCAAGACCAAGTCCTCTTGGTCACATGGATTATCTGCATTATCCCGCAAACGGGATGGTCTGCGTCAACAAGGTTCTTTACAGGCTTGTAGGCCATCAACTTTGACTCTAGCCCAGTGGCCATGGTCACTGCATGGTCTGTACTTAACCCCTCCAGCTGGCTGGTCCTGACCTGGATTTGTCATCACTGAATTTGGTTACCCTTCTTGCCAGTGTACAGAGGGTACTGAACACCAATGCAGTAAAGAAGGTAGAACTGGTGTAGATCAATGACTGGTCAAATGTTTGTCCAAACTCCTCTGAACTCTTTCAACTATTAGAATGCTATCAGAGGACCCTTTGGCTGAGAGGGTATCTGCAGCTGGGTTATAGCCCATTCATAGTGGCATGTATGGTTCTTATTTAAAATGATCAACTTTATGTACCAGGACAGTAAATTAGGATTTAGTTTTGTAGGCCTTGTCAACATCGATAAGTGTAATATCAATAAGTGTATGTATGAGGTAGCAGGTTTACACAGCAATATATTTTACTGTATATGATTATTTATTTTCACATTATTACAAAAAAATGTTTATGCAAATGTATATGTTTATGTTACAATTTCTATATGAAACCGAATTACCAAAACTTTTTGTACAGAAAGAAGAAAATGCAAACATCAATTACTGCATGTATATTCTGAAACTACAAACATGATTGCAGGTCATCAGAACTTTTGTCATACGTTCTTTATAAAAGATATATTTGAAAGATGTGAGTAATACTACACAGTAATGATCTTTACAGTCTGCTGTGAGTTTGATGGCTTCTTTGTCATGTGAACTTTTATCTCTGACTCATTGACGAAATAAAGCACGGTTACAGGATGAATGTGCGAAGCATGAAGACATATATAACTTTTTAAAATTTAATTAGAATAGCCAAGTCTGGGCCAGTTGGTTCTGAGGACAGTGTTGTGATGTGCAAATACAGAAACGTACCAGACAACTTTGATCTAAAAAATAAATAAAAAATAATAAATTACTTGGGGGAAACTGGCACAACAGGTGGAAATGGCACTAGTATGAATATGCATGTAAACAAATTATACTAGCATATTCAGAAAGAATGATGTTTGTTTTATAGGAGAGAAAAAGCATTCAAATTGCACCAAATGACTGCCGTATCTACCTAGAATTACAAGGATGTACACTATAATATCACTGTGACAAACATGAAGCATCTCCAGTATAGAAACAGTGAATAATGAAGGACCAGTGTCTCTCTAGGACACAAGGTTTACCGTTTTGGCTCTCAGTCAACCCCCCTGCCCCCTTTATCTCTGCAGCTGGAACCTTTTGTTATTTACACTTGAAATGATAATGATATCATCATCATCCGAGTACAGCTGCAGTATTTGCATCTGAACATCACAGACTAAATTTGTTTTACAAAAAAAATTGAAGGTTTCTACCCGTTGAGACTGAATTCTGATTCTTTGAAGGTACCAATTGTATCACTGACCCAGTTACCGTATTTATTCTAAACGGCAGTATTCCATCACTGAGTGGGTGGAAATCTCTGTCTGGAAGCTCAGCGCTATTATTTACTAAACGCTTCAATTTCCCTCTCCATTTTTGGTAGCTTTCCTCATTCTAACTCTTACAAAATATAATTTAAACAGAAAAAAAAACTTTTATAAATACATTGATCTTATAAAGCAGGTGCTTGTCATTCAAGAGTGGTTTAGAGTTTGTATACACCTCAGTATCCATAAAGACTGTTTAAAGAACACTGATAAATTAGATGGATTTGATAGAAATAGAATCAGACAGACGTAACACAAGGTTTTCGTGACTGGCAATGGTTCTTTTATTTACTTTACCCAAACACACAACACATACAACAGTTTAAAAACCTAAGCCTATATAAGCTAGAGAATAAGATTTAATGGTTGTACATGGAAATCAAAATGACAGTTCACTGTGAGTTAAACCCTTAGGTAAGAAGCCAAACAGTTCTAGGCATAATTAAATAAGAGACATAAATAAGGAGAAATAAATAAATAAGGTCAAACTGCCTCTTGGTGGAAGAGAGCATGCAAGTTAACAGAGACAGAACTACCAATCTGATTAACATCAGACAGAGCAGAGAGGTCAAAAGCATACAGGGCTTTCAGCATGTTTTTCCCGGATGCTGTAAATCATCTTCTCACAAGCTGTGTTCAGACCAATATATCATTTCCCCAAGAGATGCGTTTGCTATTTCTGCTTTCTGCTTTCCATGTACAAATATGAACATTCATCATTCAAGTCTTAGGTATTTATTTTGGCTTTGTCCCATCCTGTGGAATACTCTAGTCCTTTACTGGTATGACAGCACATGCATAATGTAGTGTGCAGGTCTGGTCACACTGTCATTATAAAAACGAAGTCACACACTGGCTCAAAATGTGCCCTGAAGACTCGCTGTAGGCCAAACGAAGTCTGCCACTACAGCTACAGCTCCTCCTCGGCAAATGAGCCAGTACCTTCTGAAATGCTAAAGACAGAACAAAACTAATGTCTTGAAGTAATGTGTGTATGATGGCCAAATGCTTTCACAGCTTTACACAGTTTTTCACTTAAAGTAGGGAACTTGAACATTTTTCGGTTTCAAAATGTCTGCATAAACAAACAAACAAACAAATAGATGTGTAAACAATGTCATTCCGAGTGGTGTGATATGAGAGGTGATGTTCTAGAGAAGCTTACTGTGTCAGAATATAAATACACTTCTGAGACACTGTTTTGAGACAGTTTTAAGAGAACGTTTTTGTCTAAAATGTATGTTGAAAAAAAATGACTACAATGTTTCCCTTATTAGCATAAGCTATATAAGCTTTTCAGAGATTGTTAGTGCTGGTCCCAGTGACCACCACTTCATAGAGATTTTGAGCCCTGGCTTTCTCTTCACCTCACCATTTAATACCAAGCCATTCTGAATGATTTTTCATCTTGGATTATGAACTATTGAGACACTTTAAAGAATTGCTGAAAGTGTCTTTTAGGTGAAGCTGTCAAACATCTGGGCAGATGTAAGGGGGCTAACCTGCTGTCCGTGACCCCCTACAGTATTTACAGGAGTGTCCAGCTCCCTGCGAGGGGTGGAAACGTCTCAGTCTCGACAGAACACGTACTCTGTGTAACTGGTCCAGACCTTGTCCTCGCTGGGCTCGTTGCTGGAATACGCGCACGTGCCGGTGGAGCTGCACGCGACCATGCGGAAGCCGAACTCGGTCAGTTTGTCGAACGCCTGCTCGAGGAAGTTGTACTTGAGGTAGTAGCGGGACGTGTACCTCTCGGGAGGCCTGTCGGGGTCTCTGCTCTCGTTGAGGGTCTCCCCGAACACCTCTTTGGCCAGAGACGTTTTGCCGCACACGGTGATTCTCGCCACGCGCCTGAACTTGGCGTCGGTTTGAATGTCTCGCCCGATAGTGTAGGAGCCCCGGTAGCCCACCGTGATGTAGCCGGATTTTTTGCTCTCCTGAGAGGGAGACGGAGACGTTGAGGGCGCGAGCAGCGCGCCCCCCGGGCCGTTGTTGCCCGGCGTGCCCTGTGCGGACGCCTCGTCCCAGTCGCTGTGGCACAGGTCCTCGCTGATGGAGTTCTCCTTGCTCACTCTGGGACTGAGGCGCTTGGAGAGCTCGCGCAGCTGGAAGAAGTCCGCCTCGCGCTGCAGCCTGCTCTTCTCCGGGAAGTAGTCGGGCAGGACGAGGTTCAGGTCCCGCAGGTAGTCTAAGATGTAGCGGAACAGAAAGCCGTCCCGGTCCAAAAAGAAGCGCCCCTTGCTGTCTCGCGCCAGCTCCCGCGGCGCCTTCTTGCTGAACATGCACCAGAGCAGAGAGTCCGGCACGGCCACTAAAGTTCTGTGCCTGGTCACGTACACCTGACCGCCCACGTTCAGCTCAATGATCTCAGAAAACGGGGCTGGAGAGTCCGCGCCGTTGGACACGCCGCGGTCCGGGTCTGCCAAAGCCATCTCTGCTTCTCCCAGTATGCAGACAGCTCGATGGTAGCGTGAGCTGCGAGGGGCTTTTTTCTTTCCCCCTCATCAACACAGTGAAGACGGGGAGAGGGGGTGTTTAAATAGAGTGCGCAGAGTGAAGGGGAGGAGAATGCAGCCTGCTGATGGGCAGTGATGGGAGATAGCCGTTAACACTTTACTGACCCGTTGAGGACCCTCAGGTGGCTTAGTGTTCAGTGTCACCTTACGGCTTTAGGAAGGCTCCCCTCCTCACATCACTGCGGGAACAGCAGTGAAGCACACAGGACCACACACACCACCAACACACCGTGAATCAGTACAGTGTTTAACAGCAGTGTGTGTGTTTCTGAACAGTTTCTTGAGTCGTTTCGTGTGTGTTTCTAATACAGCTCCTGGAGCAGTGTGTGCACCTTCTCCAGAGAGTGCGCAAAAGGGCACGAGGGAACGAGCTGCAGGGCTAGAGCGCCACCTGCTGCTGCCAGCGAAGATGATCTCGGTTTGGTTTCTCTTTTTCCTGCCACTAAAGGTCAGACTTCACTTCTTTTTCACCACCCAATGTGTCCAATAACGAAATGAAAGCAGACTTAATATTTCTCCCACTGACTTCACAGCCACTGTGTCACCACTGTGTATTAAATAGTGGGGGTTAAATGTAATGCATTTCATGCAGGTCTTCTATAACATTACCAGTAGCCACATCACAAACATTTTTAGGCCAGTATTAAAAAATATATTTAAACACTATACATACATTTTCCAAATATATTAGGTGATATTCAAGTTTACATTGCTAACATTAAATTACTTTATAAGTCATTAAATTAATAAGTCAACTGTAAACACAGATATTATTTTCTTTAATGTCTTCCCATTTAAATTCCTTAGCTGAAACAAAAGGTCTCCTAATTCACATTTCACACTTCTGTATCTTAGTTTTTTTTATCACACAACACCACCAAGCATTTCGGGCTCTCGGGCTGAAGTTGTGGATGCCTCTCCAAGGCATCTCTAGCTCACTTTGATGGTGGGCTAAACACTTTTACAGTTGTATCCTTTGAAAGCATGCATCGAAATATATTTAATACTGAAACACTAAGAAAAGTAGGTAACACTTAAAGACTTATAACTGGACGTTCAATTAATTTAACATTTTAAGTTACATTATATGGGCAAAAGTATTGGGACACCTGCTCATCCATTGTTTCTTCTGAAATCAAGGATTTAAAAAGTATGTTTTGTCCTGCTTTTGAGTAAGGCAGGTTTTTAAAGACACTGCAAGTAAATTTGGGCTTTGTTGTGTTTATCTTTCACATTATTCACATTAATGAAGCTGTGAACTTTCATTTTCACTCTGTCTTTCATAACCTGCCAGTTCATTATTTTTCATGAGAACACACTGAAAATAGCAGAAGCATTGCATTGTTGTACTAATCTAGATCTCGACTCACACCCATATTTCCTGTTTCATTTTCTTATGATACCAGCTTCTGTCAAAATTCCAGACCCCACTTTCACATGTCCCAGACAGCGAACTGAGAATATTGTATATTGCAAAATGTAGCATGTGATGATGTTTGACCCCAGACCTTCTTAAAAAAAAACATACTTAACTAAAATGGTTCTTCTTAAAAAATAACTCACACACAGACCTTTGCTAGTCCACTTTTTAAAATTTTCCATTGTTTTTTCTTTGTCCGTTCAACCTATACAAATGTGTTAGAAAGCAATTGAACTGGGTTTATTCAACTGAAATAGGTACTTTAAATCAAATAAATCAAATTATGGTTATTAGTATTATTAAAGTATTGTTTGAGTTCAAATGCTGGTTATTGTTTAAACAGCTGAACCATTTTTAACACTATTTCAGTTTTAGTCTGATTATTTAGTCAATGCTATTGTATTATGGTCAGTTTCTCAAATGCACAAATCCACTTTGTGGCAAAAGGGAGAGTTCAAGTTTCAGTCTTTTTCTGTCTGCTGAATTTGACTAATCACAAAAATGTGATAAACAACTAAATAAAAAAAAATCATAAGTAAAACTAATCTAAATGTAACACAATAAGTCTTTATAAATAGTTTTTTTATTTACCTAGTAATACCACATATCAAACAACAAGCAGTCAGATGTGATATATGACTTATTTTATATTAATTTTTGTCAATTTAGTTACACGTCAAATGACATAAGGAATCACAGCTCCTAGGAGTTGTGAAATCATGTACTTCTCTGATGAGTGAGCTGTTTTTCTTGTGGTTTGTTCACTTTGGAAACTTGGTGGAAGCAGCTCTATATATAAAGACAGCATAGTTTTCAGACCTCGCAGTAATAGCGCAGCCTTTTGAGCAATGCTACGAAAGGTATTTTTTGTACTTTGACATGTTTGTTTTGCAGTGTTTAAATAGTAACAGCCCAATCAGTCTTATTATAATGCAAAAGAAAAACTGTAAGGAAGCAGTGATGGATGAGTGTTCATTGTTTTACGTGTTAATTAACAGTTTTGGTTGTTTAACAGAGTGTTTCTGAGAGCTTCGGTGCAGCTATATCGTCTTGGAACGCAACTCATCTGACAGATGGAGTTATCAGGAGAAGCAAGAGAATGATGCTGGACACACTGGGGGTCGGGTTACTTGGAACCAGCAGCCCAGTGTTCAGCGTGGTCCTTCAGCACAGCAAGGTAACATTGCAAAAAGTACTGCCCTTTCAGCAGTATTAACAGCTTTCAACCTGCTTTAGAAAGTACATGTGTGTGTTATTTTATTTCTCCTATTAGATGTTCCAAGCAAAGGACAACAGCAGTGTGTGGGGAAGACCAGGGTTATTTCTTCCACCTTATTATGCAGCATTTGCCAATGGAGTTGCGGTAGGTTACTAAAAATGCCTAAAAATTCTAAAGATATTCTAATAGTTGTACTGATATCTCTTAATGAAGAAGTCACTAGATACCCATGTCATGGTTACTGAATATTATTTTTATTGACTTTAATAGCTTTTGTAGCACATTTCATTATCTACATTTTATTAGTTGTTTTTGTGTTGTTTATTGGATGTTTTGGTTGGCTAAGTTAGACAAATGCACAGGGCCCAGTTACTCAAAATCATAGTCTTATGAATACTAACAGTTCTATGATATAACATGATCATAATTGTGCTCTCAGGTGCACTCTATGGATTTTGATGACACCTGGCACCCTGCCACTCACCCCTCTGGAGCTGTGTTGCCTGCCCTTTTGGCTCTAGCTGAGTCTCTACCTTCAAAACCTTCAGGCTTGGACCTGCTCCTGGCCTTTAATGTGGGACTTGAAGTTCAGGGAAGACTTCTGAGGTTTTCAAAACAGGCTCATAACATCCCCAAAAGGTACATCCTATTATTAGTATTATTGGTTTTAGATATTCAGTGGTTGGTAAGATTATTCTTTTTATCTTTGACTAAATAACCCCTCTACTCAGAAAACCATGCTCAACTGTTTCTGTGTTTTGTTCTCAGATTTCATCCACCTTCAGTTGTTGGAGTTATGGGCAGTGCAGCAGCCACAGCAAAGCTCCTAGGCCTGTCTCCTGCTCAGAGTATGGCAGCCTTGGCTATTGCTTGTTCATCTGCAGGTGCTCCTATGGCAAATGCTGCTACTGAAACAAAGCCACTCCACTTGGGTAATGCTGCTAGGAGAGGCCTGGAAGCATCTCAGCTGGCACAGCTTGGTATAGAAGGCAACAAGCAAATTCTAGACTTGGAGTCAGGCTTTGGAATCTTCTACCAAGACTATATTCCACGCCATTTGGCCGAGGTCACTCCAAATGCCGACTACAGGTGGGTGTTGGAGGATCAAGATATTGCATTTAAACGCTTCCCTGCCCATCTTGGCATGCACTGGGTAGCTGATGCAGCAGTAAAGGTAAGAACAAAAATTCTGTCTGAAGACCCAAATTTAGATCTCAGTCAAATCAAGAGGATCACACTGAGAGTCCCTTCATCCAGATACATAGACCGTCCTATTCCAGTCACAGAGCACCAGGCTAGACACTCTTTCCAGTTCAACTGCTGCAGTGCACTGCTTGATGGCGAGGTTACTGTAGAATCTTTCAGCACTAAACTGATGGGCAGAAAAGCTCTGAGAGAATTGCTCCACAAAGTACATCTGGAAAACCCAGAAGACAATCAGGCCAGCTTTGATAAGATGTACTGTGAAGTCATGGTGGAGATGGGCCGAGGAGAAACCCACACGTCTCGTTGCAACACCTTTTATGGTCATTGGAGGAAGCCTCTTAGTCAGGAGCATTTGGAGAGGAAGTTCAAGAGTAATGCATCGACCGTGCTGACTTCAGATGCTGCAGATGGGATTGTCCAAATCATCCAGAACCTAGAGACAATCCCTGACTGTTCTGTGCTTGGGTCATACATGCAATTTCATAAGCATGTAAGACAGAGAGAGCAGTCCTATTATTCAGCCTCGGCATGAGTGTTATTAAATGTTCTTAAAGTTAATTCTTGTGACTAAGGGGTTAATACAACCTGTAACGTCACCTAATGTGTTGACCGTTGCTTGTAACCCTGGTTATTGGTAAATTATAAACCGTTCCTTGACTATTATGACTGAAGGGCAGTCTGAAAAAGTTTTAGCAGTGGGTTGACTGACAGTATGGGTCTATTTTTTATCTCTGTTGATAAACAAATCATTTTTCTCTCCTCTTTATATTAAAATCTAACAATAAACGGCAATAATGGAACTGTGGTATAATCACAGTAATACACTCCAGGTTTGTGCTATAACGTGAGATACTGGCACAGGTGTACCAATCTTTGGCAGACATCCCACATTATAGCACTCCCTCTCATGTATTATTGCTTAATTATGTACATAAATTCTGTTCACCAAATTAATAATACATGCTAATTATTCATTAGTGCTTCGTAAAAATGTATTGAACAGTATGGCTACTGTAATGCATATTGGTTGCTGCTGTATGTTTTATGTTTGTACAATGTTTGTAAGATTAACACCAACTTTATTATCAATTGTAAAAATAATTGTATATTGCTCTTTTCATAAAACCAATTAAAGATGTGAAGGCTTCCAACTTATGATCAAGATATGAAAACTAGTTAAAATAATCAATGAGATGACCCAACCAATCAATCAATTATTTAATTTAAGACCAAACTAAAAAAGGTGATAGATTTTTATTGTAGTAAATACTAGAAGATCTGTTCCAAATACACAGCATTTCATCAGTATGCTGTGTCATAACACTGTTCTGTGGCAAGTTTTTTAAACTTTGAAACTGGAAGAGAAGGAAAGTCCAGTGACACTAATTTACTGTGTGGCTAGGCGTTGACAGAAAAAGGAAATGATGAGCGACCACTGTCTACACAGAAGTGTTTCAGTTCGTTGGGTCACATGGCATTTATTTGACAAACTCTGGTTTGCCAATGGCAAAGGCACTGTAGCATTCTAAGAAGACAAGACTGTCACCCTTTGTAACTTTTTTTAAAATATTTTTTTTTGTACTTGTGGGAGATTCTGATGCTACAGTGCATTCAGGCAAGTTTAAGAACATCTTGAACCATTGCACCAATTCCGTCAAATATCTCATGGAGAGGTGCCTTGCACATGAAGGCACAGGTGGTGACAATCTTGTTTTTCTCATCCACATGGGTTTCATTAACATTCTTGCAGATGTGCTTGCAGCCCAACTGAGTGATGGCTTCAGCGGTTTCTGGGACATCTGGAAACCTGAAATGATAATAGTAATAAAAAAATTAAATAAAAAAAAAAAACAAACAAACAAGCAATAAAGTTTCAGTATGTTTTTCACCATCCTAATTATATGATGTTTCCTCTGCAGAGCCTTGTCAGACTAGAGTTCATAACCTTTTTCCATGTACACATGCATCTCAAATCAGAATTATTCTAGTAAACAAAAACTAGTTTTGGAAGAAAGCTAAGGTGGATGAAAATAATAGTTATGTTGCATTTTACACTAACAGCAATTTGACATTTCTGCTTTTAACTCACTTATTACACTCAACTGTTTCTAAACAGACACAGTGTGAGGCATTATTGCAAGATTAAATAAAAACAATACAGCTCTTCATCTTTGTGTTCATGTCTGGAATCTGTTAGCTAATGTACTCCTAGGAATTGTGAATGTACCTTTCATCCTTGTCATGGCCAACAGTTACTTCACAGCCAGGGAATACCTTAGCTGCAAGCACTGGGGAGATGCAGCACAAGCCAATGGGTTTCTTCCCACCATGGAAGGCCTGCAGCACTGTCTTAACCTGATCATTAACAGCACAGTCTTTGCCTTGCACAGCCCAGCTGCACAGGTTCTTAGCAGCTCCAAAGCCACCTGTTTTATTAAGTAAAAAAAAAAATCCACAAGGTTCCACAATTTAGTTTCTGAAAACAAAATGCTGCATGGCACAGCTGATCTGAGTAGTTACTTGTTGTATTTACTTTAATATCTGTCACATATGTTGTAAGTCAACACTGAATTAATATTTTATGTGTTTTAAACTCACTATGTTTCAAGGCTGACAGCACCTGCACTGCTTTGTGACTGGTCATACAACTGACCTGACATCATCTAAAATAGTGCATCTAAAATAGCAGATTCTAACAAATTTCATTACATACAGAAGTTCTACTGCAGATCTACTGAGACACATTATTTCTTAATTGGTGTCTACAAAAAAAAAGTGTTTTGTTGTATTTTTACTTTGGCATTTTTGCATAGAAGCCGAGCCCCACCTCTGCTGGATTGACTCACATGACACTTTTCTACTAAAGTGGAAAAGACCAAACCTTAATTAATAAGAAGTGTTCTTACCCGGAAAGATAATGGCATCTAACTCCTTCACATCGAGCTGGGCCAGATCTTGGATATCGCCCCGTGCAAGTCGAGCACTTTCCACCAGGACATTGCGTTTTTCCTCTGTTGGGGCACCTTTCAGGTGATCTACAACATGCATCTGGTCAATGTCGGGTGCAAAAATTTTGACCTGTGGAAAAGTGGAGAATGGCGGAGTATTCGGTTTATTTTCTCTACGTGGTCTAGATGTGTTTTCTGTAATGGGTGACAACATCGCCCTCCCTGTTGCAGACTGGAGTGGAATTCCCCAGCTGGACAGGCACACCACACTACATAATTACAGTCCTTGGGTAAGACTCACTACATTCATCTACCTGTGTAATACAGGTATGATTCAAATGCGAGTCATTCTAAATAAGAGAGTTAGACAAATCTTACACAGAAAGAATCATGAATGGCAGAATGTGGACAAACCTTATGTACAACACAAATCACACAATCACAATATACAATTAAAATCAGCGTATTAACCATAACATTTCATTAAGCTATCACTTTGAAATCAACAATAGGTAATTAGATATGAATATATCGGCAACAAATGAAGCTTTGCACTTTTATGTAGCTATGTAGCATGTTAACTTCCCCACTCTCTGTGTTCCTGTGTTCAGCATCTAATATGCCAGACAGACGGATGGAGGTACTTCACTTAACCTAGGAAAACTCAGGTATATTCCTTTAATCGTTTATCACACGATTTTACTGCTTGCTGCAGTTTTATTGCTGTATGCACTGAATGGGAAACTTACACTTGCTCCATGGCGGCTTAAATGCACCAGCACTGCTGAAGCCTCGTGGATTTCACTGCCGTCAAACACGCCACACCCCGCCAGGACCACGGCCACACGCTTCCCCATTTGGAGAAGTGATTTTATTTTCCCAAAAACGTTTTTACACACCTTCAATAAACCGCCTGCAATGGCCACAAGGCAAAGAGGTGGCAGTTATATAAATAACAAACACGGAGAACCAGAGGAAGAGCTCTGTCTTCCGAGACAGAATTCACCTCACGAGCACCCCCAGTTGTTGCGGTGGTGAATGTGCAGTATCGACTGACAGCAGATCTGTACCCCATCCTGAGTTGCCAGGTCCTGGGACAAAATGGGGAAGTAGTCCCCATTTTAATGTATACAATCATATATAAATATTCTACATATTTTTCTAAACGTATTGTTCATAGTTTTATATGAATTGCTGTACGTAGACTGTCTACCTATGTTATCTACCCCTACACTCGTCAGACCAAATCTGTACACCTGAAAAAGGTAGTAAAATATTTACAGAACAGTAGTTTAATGAACATCTACTTCTGTACTTCTAATTTATTTTTGATATGTGTTTTTTCTTTTTTTTTTCTTTTTAAATGTTTCGCTAGTAGGCAGCGTCCTTCAAACAATGCAGCCACTGAATTTGGACACAGCCTCTCGCCTCCTAGCCTCTTTTCCACTGCAGGGCCAAATGGTTACTGAGGCTGTGCCTTAACATTTCGCACCTGTGTGGACCTGATAAGCCAGATAGCTACAGTTTCTTGTATGTATTTATTTATGTTTAGATGTATTTAGCTATATAGCGCTTTTCACAACGAATGTTGTCACAAAGCAACTTTACACAGATTTGGGTCCGAACCTCTTTTGGGCAAGCTGGTGGCAACAGTGGCAAGCAAGAACTCCCTCGGGTCGAGAGGAAGAAACCTTGAGAGGAACCAAGACTCAAAAGGGGAAACGCATCCTCCTGGATCGATACCGGATAATAACAATAACATGAATAAATAACAAAACATGAATAAAAACAACAATAAAACTAAACTAAATTAAGAAAAAAAGGTAAATGTGACTATACTAATTAACACATTTCTTAAGGCGGTGTGTTGTTTTTCACATAATGTTTAGTACATGGTTTGGGACGCACCTATGGTCTCTTTAAAGTACCCTAGTGAGTGTCAAGAGCAAGTGAACGAGGGCGCAAGAGGACTGAGCGGATATGAAATGGGACAACCCCTCAACTGTGATCAATGCAGGTCAAACAACAGAGGGAGAACAAAATGCATTAAAAAAATGTTTTCGTTTCTAAAAAAAATTCGTTGCAGATGCAGAGCGAGATTTAACGTTGTATGCTTGGCCAGTTCATCTACCTAGTGCTAGATAGCTACTTTACTGTCGCGTGCCGTTACTGCGGTCACTGCACAGCAGCACGCATAACGTTGGCTAGCTACCTAGCGCTAGCTGGCTACGCTAAGCGTTATACAGACAGCGAAACGTTAGCTAGCTAAGTTGGGATGGGGGGAATACATTCAAGCCAGCTTTTGGATTGACGGGTAGGTAATGTTGACTAATGGTGGTGTAGTTAGCTAGTGTTAAGCGTTATCGTTAGCATTCAGCATCACCGCATTTTCACAGTATATCAGGTAAGAGACGCGGTGAGACTTTCATACAGCCAGCTTCTTTCACCAGCCTGTTTGTTTACTGAAGGGTACCCTGGAATGAATTTTCCAATGTACTGTGAATGTTTATAGGTTTTAAGCTGTTAAAAACAAATTAGAAATATTAGCACTAGCTAATATAGCTAAATAAAAAAATGTAAAAAAACTAGCTCTAGCTAGCTAGCAAACAGGAACAGCTGCCCGGTTGGACAGAGCTGCCCAACTTGAGTACTCACTCTGTTTATTGACCATTGATAATGATGAACCTAATTACACTAGCTAGCTAAATAAATTCAGAAATCCACTTAATATATTGCATTGATATCTCCTAATATTAATCATTTATACGATTTCTGTCCAATGTTTTGCTTGGTTGAGACATGCCACTCTTATTTACCTTACCTGGCCCACCAGCCTCTACCTAAACATTTCATTAAGAGGGATGTTTCATTTCTAATGAACTAGTGTAGACCAGATAGACCTGGCTGAAACCCCTTCAGTCTGGTGGGTGATTGCTGAGACATCTTAGTAAATCTGTTTGTTATTAAACTCTAAACTCACTTTTGTAGGGATTTTGATGGCTACGAGTTGTATACCGGGAAGAGTGACTGTGTACTCCGTGCCAGGTTGCCCACACTGCTTACAGGCCAAGGCTACTTTGGGGGCTTTGGGTCTGCCTGTGTGTGATGTGGATGTGAGTCATGATGCAGGTCTCAGGGCTCAGTTGAAGAAGTTGACTGGTAGCAGCACTGTGCCTCAGATATTCTTTAACGACGTCCATGTGGGAAGAAATGAGCAGCTAAAGAACTTGGTGGGTGAGAATTGCTATAAGGCTTAACTCTTAATGCACAATTGTATTTCTCTTTAGAAATTGGGAATGCTTCAATACTAAGGCATAGTCTTTTGTACCCATTCCTCCTAGGCTCCAGAGGCACTTGAAAGGCTGGTGTGTATGGTAAAGAAAGAGCCCGTGCCACTGCGTGCTCCACCATTAACTGCAGGAAACAGTGTCACGTCTGATGAGGGGGATGGAGGAGGTAAATATTTCATGCACAAACTGCCTGTTGCCTGTTATCTTCAAAGTGCAACCTAATATCCCTTTCCTTGTGTATTTGGCTTTGTTTCTTATATTTCAAGCCTGAATGAGGAAATGCAATGTTTCTACCAGCCAAATAGAAATGGGCAAGAACTGTCTCTGGAATGTCTTTAGGATGCATGTCTCCTCCTATTACCTATCACAAGCTGTTCCTCCAAGAACACTCTCTGTGGTCATTGTTAGAGTGATACCAAGTGTAGGGTAACTGCTAAAACCTATGGAGGGAACAATCCAACCAGCTTAGTGTGAGAAATTGTCATTTTTTCCCCATGTTACACTTTTTTCATCTGCAAAACTGTCAGCGCATATATGTTGTATAGATTGGCCTTGGATCCTTTGGTGTGCCTTGCTTCTGCTAATCAGGGATGTTTTTTTGTGGCAATAGAGATCAGATCAACTTCACATTTGTCTACTTCTCTAACAGAGTTTAAGTGTGAAAGGAATGTTTTTGCGGACACTGTAGAGGACTCGAAGAGGAGCGGGCTGATTGGCAGCCGCAGGAGGTGGTTGAGGGTACACAGGAACAGCTTTACAGGGACAAAGCTGGTGGATTGGCTGTGCAGTGAAGAGGGTTTGGGTAAGTTATCTCAACTCCCCCTACAAGAGACAGGGAATATAAAAGCAACCAATCTCTTAACCAGCATACGTGGCCTCTATATTAGTGCGAAGACTAGTTGGTTGTTTTGACCATGACAGTATAGGGTGCACTTTCAACTGTTGATTGCCCAACATAATATTTACCTTCAAATACAATTTAGCTATGCCCATTCAAATGCTTTTGCTCTGTAAGGACTTCCATGTTTGATTTGTTTTGGTGTTGGCCTTAGACTGTATTAATTCCAGTCATACTTTGTAGACAAGGAAAAAAAACTGTTTAGATTGTACAAATCGTAATGGCCAAGAAGCAAATTGCAGCTATGACAGGCAAAAGGCACTTTGACAAAAGTAACACCTCATTTAGGTTGCTGGAGTTTGATCCCCATGCAGCACTCAACTCTGGAGAAATGGCAGTATGCAGCCCAACGAAGGGTATGTAAAATCAGTAATAGTTAAAAGTGCAGAAGGTAAAAACTGGTATGTCTGTCATAGGCATAGTGCTGTTCCTTCTTAGTTCTGTCCTCAATGTAGAGCTTTCCTACATTTCATGGCTTTGAAATCTTCTTTACTACATTTTACTGTGTATGCTTCTTTAGACCTGCATGGTTTTAGAATCAGCATGTGTTTGGACTTGAACTATCGGGGTTCATTGTTTTATTTCTTCCCAGGTTGCAAACTTTTTATATTTTCCTCTCCGTGCTAGTAAAGAAATGTGTTCTAGTATGAGGTAATACAGTAATACAGATGTAAACTGTGAACACCTTTTTAATATTTCACGTAACTGTGTTTATAGGCAGTGATGTTAACCTGAGTTATACAGAACAAAAAAATCATATTTGTATTTAGTACATTTATTTTAAGTGTTGATGAACAATGCTCAACAATGCTGTTGGCCCACACAGCTTCTGAACTCTCTGAAGCCCTGAGGAATCTGATCCTAAAACTGTACTCTGATTACCTCTCCGCTGATGGCAAGGTACTGTCTTACCCAACCCCTTCTGTCATATTGTATTACTTCGTTAAAATGGATTGGCTTGATGCTTTGTGGCATATGATCATCTGGATGTAATGGATGTTCTGTTGCTGCCTTTTTTCCTGAAGACAGTGGACTACAAGTCCATGTCTCAGAGCCCCTGTTTTGAACGCTATTGTGAGCTAGCTGTGCAGCTGCAGCATGTGGAGCTTCTTTCTCTGAGCCGTGAGGAAAAGCTTGCCTTCTTCATCAATGTCTACAATGCCCTGGTTATCCATGGGAACTTGCGCCTTGGCTTCCCCAAAAACATATGGCAGAGGTACCGGGTAAGTTGAGGCCAGCATCTGCGGCTTTAAAAGTAGGAAATTAACAACCTTTTATCCTTGCTTAAAGGTTTCAGTTATTTAAATGATGTTGTACTTTTTGAAGCTTCTTCTTGGAAACTCATTTGCAGTTCCTGGATGTTCTTTCCTGAGGCCAAGAAATACTTAATTGGAAATAATAATAATACAAAAAGTTTCTTATGTTGCAGTTTTTCAACTATGTGAGCTACCTGATTGGAGGTGAAGTGTTTACACTGGAGGATATAGAAAATGGAGTTTTGCGGGGTAACAGGAAAGGAGTAGCACAACTTCTTAAACCCTTCTCAAAGAATGACCCTCGACTTCAGGTGAATTGTATATCTGTTTCACAGTGCTTCTGGAAGAGTCCCATTAACATAGAGTTTTCATACTAGAGCAAATATCCTTGTAGTGATAGTCTGTAGTAATTAAAGCCCAAACCTTTAGGCGGTCTGTCTGCAGGATTTATATTCAGTTTGTAATGCCACTTTGTTTAGTTATGTGCCTTCAAATTAGCCTTTGTCGTATTGTCCTCAGTGGGTTGTATGTGAAATTAACTGTTGATGTTAAAATGTCCCTTAATAAGCTATATTGTTTGCTTAAGATATCCCAGCATAGGGAAGAACCATCTATCTATTTAGAGTATTTATACTCTTAAAAATGTGGGTTCTCTTAAGGCTCAACTTGTTCTAATTACCATGTCTTACCATTCTGAATAACCTGTCTGTAGATTAAAGTGGAAAGTGGCATAATTTTAGAGAGGTGAAAAGAAGCTGTATGATTTGCTACTTTAAGCTCTAAATGGAGCGAGTTTACTGACAGGGGGTGACCAGTTTTCTGAAGGATTTCCAATAAAAGGTTAAATGATGATAAATAATCTCCCTTTTAAGGCCTGTTTCTTTTTTGATAGCCAATGGATGGTTCACTGCTAATTTTGCCTCCCACCCCATTAGGTTGCGCTTCCTGATGCAGAGCCTCTGATTCATTTTGCACTGAATTGTGGTGCGAAGGGCTGCCCTCCAATTAAAACCTACACCCCACAGGTGAACAACACACTTACTTCTGAGTTCCTAAAGCAAATAGAACCCAAATTTATTTTTTTTTTCTTTACGAAGAAACTGTACCAAGTAAGATGGATGTTTCTTAACAGGGCATTGATAGTCAGCTTCGCATTGCTGCTGAGGCTTTTCTGGAGAATGATGATGGCTGCATGGTGGATTCAGTTAAAGGAGAGGTGAAACTCAGCCAGCTCTTTAAATGGTACAAGGTGGACTTCGGCGGCACTGATGAAAAGGTAGCCTGTTTTAAAAGCATGATCCAATTTGAGGGTCAGTGTTTTCCCATTGAGTTCTTTTCTGTCACACCGTCTGACATTACATTTTATAAATCTTTTTGATCCCGACCTGTAGATGCACTCATTGTATAAGTGATGTCCCCCCTTTTAGCTTCTCAACTGGGTTGCGGACCACATGGGGCCATCACAGAAGAAGTTGAGTCTGAAAACCCTTCTGTCTGCAGGGAATGTTAAAGTGAGCTACATGCCTTATGACTGGACCACCAACAGCACAGAGTGAACAAGTCGCTTTAGGGTTTTGAGCTGGGCTGCTTATAGTCTGTGGTCAGTGTAAATTTTATATTTCCACATCAGAACAGAGATATTCTTTGCTAAGACTGCAGCCAGCTTTCATGTCAACTCTAGAGGAAAAACTAAACACCAGAGACTGACCTTCTCTCCAGGAAGATAACTATGCATATACATTGCTAGCAAAAGTTCCTACACATCCCAAAGGGCAAGTTAAAGTTGTAGCCATAGCCAAGATTTTTAAAAGGTTTTTCTACCAGTAGTTTTCCAAGTAATGATGCTGCGATTTGCACTTATTTGATAGTTTGTCTTTAACTGTGTTAAAGCAGTCTCAATGCTGTTTGACTGTGAATTAATTTCTATTTATGTATTGTAAGATATTGCAGCTTAATTTATCTTCAGTGTAACCTTGTTGATTTCAAAGTAACACATGATTTACTATTGCTGTGAAAACAAATGAGCATATTGTCACGCTACGCCAATTCTACCAATGGGTAAAAGTACGTTGGCTAATGGGGTGTAGATACACACTTGCACATCTTCGCACTGAGTCATCATGGTTGGCTATATATATGAGTTGCAGTGCCCTCACAGGTGGCAGAATCCCATAACTTGTTTTTCAATTACAGTGCCAATGTCAAGGCTTATATAATACCATATTACTGCATTTCATAAACACTGACGAACGTCAGGGATTCATAAAGTTCATGTACTGGGAGCTGTTTTGCATGTTGTATGCAAGGCTAGACTATACTAAGATACTATACTGACTATTTCTGTCAGCCAATGCCTTTTCACTCCTGCATGACATTAAGTCCTACCCCCCACAACCCAAACAATTCCTGCATATCTCATAATAAAAAAAATTACAAAACGTAAATAGTCCTACATAGAATTTAGGAGATATTATATATGAGGAGATATATATGGCCATATATTGAAAAGCTTTTGAAACATTAACAGACTGACCTCTGTCCCTATCAGGAATTATATAAATGCAATAAATGCATGATTCCTAATACTGCACTTTCTATTGCATGAACCTGATTTCTCTAGTTCTTGAGCAATATTAAATGTGATGAATATGCAAGATTTAACAATAAAGAATATCTGTCCAAAAGAAGTTTCTGCCTGCTCTCCATTTAGATGTTGCTGTGCGAATGTAACATGTCTTTTCCTTATACCCCAAATGTTGACATGTTTTGGCACCATTTCAGAGTTTGAGAGAATAATATATGTACCCATTTTTGAGACTGAACTGGTTGCAGTTCCTGTCTTGTACATCTGGTGTCACTGTTGAACTGGAATTGAAAGATAGCATTTTATTATGTTGGTGTAAACTCACTGAATTACTGTATTTGTTTGCTATGGGCTAAGTGCATTCTGTTTAGCATGTTTAATGTTTGTATTTTTCCCTCAAAACCCACTGTGAGCTAATTAAAAATGAAAATGAAACCCTGAATTCATTTGCCTAAACATTAAATGTGTCAATTTATGATTGTTTAGTCACAGTAATTAGTGTTTCGGGCTTTTCATAAAGAATGTATGCTACTTAAGTTTTAAACTAATTAAACTCCCTGCCATGCAGGGCTGTAAATACTCTACTGTGTACAACAACTACTTTGGGAAAAAAGATCATAGCATGTTTATTTTCAACACATTATTCACTGACATTAAATATTAATATCAAGAATTGGACATACAGACATTTGACATGTACAGTCCCCAATATATTACCCCATAAGAAGATGATTTTCATACACCATCTTTACAAGTGTTGCGGCTGCTTTACATGTATGATGTTTGGAGTACCTCCAAACCTACAAAATAATGCAATCAGCTGTCTTCTTAATATATTTCTGTAATTTAATGTGTATATATATGTATATACGAATTTCTACAGAGGTAGTAGATCTAGCATGAAAAAGTGAAACCATTGGATGCTCATTTATCTTATACTTGCCTGCATTACTGGAATGTGTTTGTAAATTTTCCTTGTTTTTTTCATTTGCAGATGCTCTATCCATAGCACTGAATGTCCAGTAATAGTACACATTCTGTGTCCACTGATAATCCACCTCCAGCATCAGAGATAATTCTGACACTTGACCAGCTTTTGAAAGGCTTTTTTGAAGTCCTCGTTGAAGATGGTGTATATGAGGGGGTTGATGAGTGAGTTTAGATATCCAAGCCAGGTCAGAAAGTTGGCCATCTCAGAGGAGGGGATACAGCTGGAGCAGGTGTTAACGATTACTTCCTGAATGAAGAAGGGCAGCCAACAAATGACAAAGGCCCCAAGAATGAGGCCCAGAGTTGTGGCTGCCTTCCTCTCGCGTGTGCCTGATATCCGCTGTCTTCTTACCGACCTTTCTCTGTGAGACTGGAAATTTGGGCTCTTTGCGGTAATGCGCACCCTGTCCCCCTCTGTGGAGGGCTCGGACAGAGACTTCTCTGGGGGACTGAGAGTATCAAGGCTTTGTTGTTCTCTGTCTGAACATTTAGGGATCATGTGTCCATTCATTTCGGTCTTATTTAGGCGGCTTGCCCCTCTTTTGTGGTAAAGAATTTTAGCTGCCCGGTATATCTTGTAGTAAAGGATAAGGATCAGTATTAGGGGGATGTAGAAGGCCCCAAAAGTGGAGTAAAGTGTGAAGGCAATGTGATCGTGCTTGATGAGGCACTGGTCCTCTAAGTTCTCTTTGTGTTGCCTCCAGAGCAGTGGAGGCAGGGAAATGAGAATGGAGAGCAGCCACACCACACTGATCATGACAGCAGCCCTCAAAGATGTTCTCTTTCTGGAGTATTCCACAGCGTCTGTGATGGCACGATATCGATCCAAGGCAATGGCGGCCAGGTGCAGGATGGAGCATGTGCAGCAGGTGATGTCCACGCTGAGCCAGATGTTGCACATCACCTGGCCCATGACCCAAGTGTCCTTCACAATGTAGACAATGCTAAAAGGCATGACCAGGACAGCCACCAGCAGGTCTGTCACTGCCAGGGAGCAGATGAGATAGTTGGCAGGGTGGTGCAGCTTGCGAGTGACAATGATGGCAGTGATGACTAAAGAGTTGATAGCGGTGGTCAGCACAGCCAGCACAGAGAGAGTGAGGGAGAGTAGGATCATTCCTGGAGAGCTTTTACCTAGCCCATCTGTAGGGCTAGAGCCATCTGTGCAGTTAGAATCCATGCCTGGGACACAATCAGAAGTAAAGGGTTGTGAAACATTATTTGAGTACAACATTGGGTACATTGTAAACAATAACAGTACACAGTATATAGAGTTTAAGCAAGTTTAAATTTTTTATAAAATAGTTTTTTAGATAGCACATTAGGTTTAAGTGAGTACATTAATTCATTTGATAAGTTCAAAAAATTAAGGCAAATGCTTTCCCAATATTTACAAATTTACTGTTTACTCAGCATTTATTGATGTAGCTACTATGTAGTAGCCTAGCTATTAACTTAAATATGACTGATCACTGCTCATTGCATGCTCAGTCAAATTGAGGAAATTAAATTTTGACAAATTGACAATCGAAATTTCCCAGATTTCCCAAATTTCACAGATTTGAAAATGAAATTTCCACAATTTGTCTATTTACCCCAAACATAGTGGGTCAGACGAAACATTAGGCATGTGAAATTTTCTTCTTTAATGTTCTGCTATGAGCTAACAAGCAAGCAAGGGAGGTTTATGTCCACCCAAAATCCTTTAAGATTACAGAGCCTCCCATTACATTAATCTTGCTGCAGTACAAAACTGAAAAAGCAAACATTAGACACCAAATCCCATGGCTGGTATACTACATTTGAAGGACGTGAGAAAATTGTGCAAATTACATAAAAAAAACTCCTTCAATAATGCAAGAAAGCCCCAGCATTACAATTACAAGACCAGACATTTCCCACTGGTATTTGTACTGACATTAATGGTTACAGCACAGGAGCGCTATATGACATCTTTTATTTTAGGTACTCACTGTGACTGTCTATGACGTTTCCCTATTTGTTTAGTTACGGTACATGAACCTAAGATTTCAGACAGCTTATTGTCCCATTAAATCAGACAGGTTTCTTTTAATGACCTTTATGGGCATCATGTGCACTTATCTTGAAAATATCCCTCTCATGGTCTTTTCTCTATTTGAGAGGACTATGACAATGGGGTAGCATTTCATCATAGTTGCATTTTGTCAGACCCTCTCATTTTCACTGGAATTTATCATGTGACTGTACCTGTGGAGATGCCGCTCATTCATTTGCCTGCTTCTGTGAGCGTGCGTCACCGGAACAATACGTCATCGTGTCTTTGTGCTGACGGTAATTAACCATGGTGATACGTGCCATCGACTGCCAAAAGGTCAGCATCTAAGGGGTGTAGATCATGAAGTGACAGTGTGTTAATGTTGCCAAGCAGAAGGTTAGATTAGGTCTACATATTGCAGCCACTGGTACAGAATAGGATTTCACAGTGTGATGGTAAAACTACTATAAAAGGAACAGAATATAATTTATGTGTCAATTTAACAGTCAAAACGATGCAGTTTAGACATCTAGCCCACATAAAAGTACCCTGCCTGAGCCTGTTCTCTTAAATACACAGACATGTCTGTTCAGCGTGCCACTGGCTAACAAGTTCATTGAGAGGAAATCCACACTTAATTTGGATTTATTAATGGGCTGCCACTAGCTGTGAAAATGTGTTTCGAACTGTTTCCTTTTATAATAGTCAAAGTATGAGTTTTTTCATGACTGGTCATCAACACAGAATTATAATGCAGCCAATTTCATCCTGTGCTCATTCAGATACATCAACTGGGCCTTACATACAATTTTTTAAGCCGCGCAATGACACAGGCTGCCTTTTTATACAGCTACAGGTTTGGTGGCTGCAGACCCAGCCCTCTCAAACATGTATGCTTGCGTGATGTTGTATGACCTAAATGTAATTCATTAAATAAGTTAACTAACTTAAATAAATATATTAATCGAAGACAACCATATTCACCATTTGTGTAGGACAGAGATGGAATTTGGCCTCCGCCTTTAACCCATGACCTAAAATGAAAATTAATCTCTGACTGTGCCACCACTGGAAAAGGGCTGCTCCTCCTATCCTTCATATCCAATACTGCCCAGCTCCTGTAGTTTTACTTTTTTCATCTCCACATGTGATGGAAATGTTCTAAGTTATTAAAAAATAATATGGTTAAATGGCGCCAGTGGCCAACATTAACACAGGCTTCCGTCGTGGTCAGGATGTAGTAGCTGGGGGCCTTTAAGTAGGACTAAGTTGTGGGATCATGACAGTGGCTATACATGAGGGTAGGAAGAAGTAAAATATCTCTAAAATCATGCAACTGTGTTAATGAACATTAATACATGAACATTTACTCATTTACCAAAACTAATAATAGCCTTACTAGTCTATATTGCTAATCATCTCCTTTCATTTCAACTTAAGTGTGTCTCACAAGTAAAATAATAAAAAAAAAGCAAAGTTACTTTTACCACCTTTTACATCATGTTTATATTTTTGTACACGTGGACCAATAGTGGCAGGAAGAAGGTGGGACTTAAGCAGTTTGACCAATGGCTGCATGTAGATGCAGGTGCATGTAGACTAAAAGCGATTGTGAGAAGGCAGGGCTGTTTAAAGCCCTGCCTGCAAGCTACTTAATTAAGCTATATAATACCGCCATGGCTGGAAATTATTTGGTGACACCATGGAGGCCTTTAGATTGACCAAAACCCAGGGCCCTACGTGGTGTAAATCTAGGCTCTAACACATTGCCACTTGGTTTTCATAACTATTTTTTGACCAAGACATCTCTCAGTTGCAGAACACTGTTTAGGCAAAACATAAGCACTGCAGTTGTCACAGAAAAGCCTAACATTCAGTCTTCCCTATCCTGATGTGACAAGGACATATCCAAATAACTTTTCATATCTGCAACATTTTATGTGCCCAGTCCTTTAGCACTCCAACTCACAGCTAATTAAGCCCCACTGCTGACACACTATATATGTTGAAATGTTTGTGGATGCCTCTTCTAATGAATGCATTTAGCTACTTTAAGTATTTGTATTGTCAATAGAATAGGACTCTCTGGAGCAGAAAACCTATGAATCTGTTGGCACCATGCCAAATCCTCACACAAGTGCTGCCTGGACAGTAAAGACAGTTGCTCCAACAAAAGAAAGATAAACTATTGCTTAATACTCTTGATTACAGAAGAAACAGCAGGTGAGCAGATATAAAGATTCATGGGTATTATTATTATGATTATTATTATTATTTGAATAATACCAGTATTGGAAACAATTAACATGGAATCCCACCAATTTCTTACAATAAAAAAAAATGTGTAATTGGTAAATAGCTGGCATAGTATTAAAACTTATTATTACACTATAAACTATAGACACAGACAAAACAATGCAATGCTTTAGAGTAGCCACAGATGAACCATGCACAGTGCTAAGCATCAGCTTGAGCAGTATAGAGCTCCTAAGCTCTGCGCTCTGGAGCAGTGGAACTGTGTTCTTTGGAGTGACAGAGCATCATGAGTTGTTGCAGCATTCATTATCCAGAACTAGCCATTCAACACGTTAAAGCCATTGGTCAGGTTAAAGATCCTGTTGCCTGCATGCAGTGACATCCACAACTAATCTGAGCATTCGAGGCATGAACTTCATAAGACCTCTAAAGGTGGTCTCTGGCACCAAGAGGTTAGCAGCAGATCCTGTAAAATGTGAGGTGGGACCTCCATGGGTCGCATCGATGTGCCTTTGGTCTCTGACCCATTCATCTAACCATCACAATTTGGCTCTTTGAAAAGTGTCTCAGATTCTTATGCTTGTCTATTTCCTATTTCCTGCTTTTAACACCTTCAAGAACGGGCTGTTCAGTGTATTCTCAGGCTAACCTTCTCTCACAAAGTGGTATTTTGTCCCAATCCTTTTTTGGCAGAATTTAGGCACTTTTACCTTCAGACATTCAATTTAAGGAGACATGTCACCTTATCAGTCTCTGCCTTCAGAACACCTCTTTTTCAAACTACAGGAGTTATCTGAGCAGGGGGAATGCTCATATGACAGGAATATTTGGCTACTACTCTTGCCTGACATGCCCTTGAATTTGGTGTGCGAGTGAGTAGCAGAGCTAGAATTCATTCAATTCATCACCAACAGAAAATGACACTTCAGTTCTATAAAGGGAGGAGCAGCAAGCACAGCTCAAGAGAACCAATCATGTGAGTTTGTTCTAAAACAAGTTACATTGCTGAACCCACGGCACTTGGCCAAGAGGTTATTTACCTCTTAAAGAAGGCAAGCTCTCTTCCTCTCACAAACAAAGAGAACATTTCACATTGTGCTTAGCCTAGCCTGGGCTGTGTTGTTCCTTCAGAGAACCAAGCTTTCATACACATATTCCATTTTAACACACCACTAAACATTGCAGAACATATCATAGTCAAGGAACATATACAATTTCGAGGATGAATTACATCCCTATGATTTAATCAACGTTTCAACCACCCATATCAAATGTTTACAAAACTACATTGGTAAGAGACAATCTTCACAGTGCTCTAGAAATGGCCTGCAGACAGAAGGTATTTTGAAATAGAGGTGGGCAATATGATGATATTTTATTGCATTCTGATAAATATTGTTTTCAAGATACACAATATGCTTTTCTAAGCATATCGAGGATATTGTACGTGCTTAATAAACACTGATCACCTGCATGTTTCTTTAACAACAGTGTGACAGTGTTTAATTGGATGAAGTGCAGCAGATGTTGAATAAAAATAAATGTACGGGAGAGTATTTAAATAGTAGTTTTTAAGAGTATGTTGCGATTGCTGTATTCTGTCTACATGTATTGTGATAAATATTGTGTATCGTGAAAATGTCTTTAAATATCATGATTTTTATCATAATACTATTTGTACCATATCGCCCAGCCCTACTTTGAAATAGATTTTTTCATCAAAATGAACTCACAGGCCCAGCGAACGGTAACATACAAAGCATGTAGGGGACAGCTGCTTTATAGAGGGATAGATCTAAATGGAAAAGGGGTAAAGGTGGGAGCACCAGTAATAAAAAATATTGCTCTGAAGTCCACTACACTCCTTTCTGTCCTTCCACTGGTTTGATGGGAACGGTTGCCATGGTGATGACTTTTTGTTTGGTATAAAGAAAAGCCTGTAAGGAAAGAAACAGTACATAGGTTCAGAAAGCAAGTGTATTTTAGGTTTACCTGGTCAATGCAAATGTATTAGGCTTTGTCTAACGTGTAACCTTCAGGTTCTTGTGGCGTGTACCTCAGTATCTAAACCTCACATTTATCATTTAAGGCTTGGTAGTCATTACTCATGTTAGCTTGACACATGGGTATGTATAAAATGATAAATCTTTGTCCTGATAGCTAAATATTTCAAAAACAAATGTAGTGAATAAGCGAAAAAGAACTTCAGAAGGTTTCAAAATGACACACTGTTGCGGCCTTTTAGTAGTATTAATTATCTGAAGTCCTGTTAAGTATTAAGATGTGAACAATGCATACAACACATGGAGATTTGGTCACATATAATTCTATAAATTAATATAAATTCTGTTGGATCCTGACAATATGCATGCAAAGAAATGTTTGGAGACTAAAACATTTTAAAAACAAGCTATGTTAGATACAAATGATACTTAACAACGGGAATAATTAATAAAGGGCATACATAATAAACTGTTGATTTGATTAGAAATATCATTATACTAACTGTTGCTACAGAAATAAAGGTAAAAAGCCAAGATTTACCCAGATGTGCACATTCTCAAAATGGTAATTGGAGTCTTTTAATGTCATGTGCTTCAAAATTTAAGCCATAATATTTATTTATTTAACTTAAATATCATCTCTTACCATATGAGTCTAACATTGGCTAAGGAGATATATATCCTATTTAAAAGCTCAGACACTAGATGAAAAGTTTTTCACACTGTAAAGGATCTGAACTGTAATACTGTAATATGTACATGTGTGGATGTATGAGGCGTGGGCTTATTGGCAAAAACCCACCTCTAGTAAATCCTTGCAATTTGCATCTGTAAGGGATCTGAACCTATACTCAATCAGCCATAACATTGGCATCACCTGCCTAATATTGAGTAAGTCCTCCTTGTGCCACCACAACAGGTCTAAATATTTGAGACAAGACCTCTGAAGGCGTCCTGTGGTATCTGGCACCAAGACATTAGCAGCAGATCCTTTAAGTAGTGTCTCTAGACCTGTCACAATATCTATTTATTTTTTATATATGATAAATTGTTCCAGAAATAATTGTGATAGACGCTATTACTGTCAATTTAAGATAAGAAATAGTATTGTCATTGTTTGTAACTGATATATTGATAATATAATTGCACAATAATGCAATTACACCCTTTTAAAAAGCACTGAACTTTTGATACTAAGAATATTCACACAATTTGTTACATTTGTAATTCACACAATTTTATTGTAAAAATGTTTAAAAGTTGCTAATAAATAAAAAGGGACAAAATGAAAAACAAAGTAAAATACTGGTAAATTCACACTAACGGGCACTTCAGATTAAAGCCACACTGGAGCTGTCAAATGCAACTTGATGTCATTTCAGATGTGTGACCATGCTCAATATATTACCATTGTCATTTAAAGACAGGCCAATTAACTGTTTGTGCTTTTAGTGGCTGTGTTCTGATACTCACTATACTGAGTGATGGGCTCTTCGGTGTGTATCTGGTTAGTAGTGTTAAGTCTTTACTCTGGTTCCTCCAGAGGCTCGTTAGTTTTACACATTTTACAACAGCTTTGGCTGGGTTTGTGTCAGATATGATAAACACTGACAGAAAGACGAACGAACAGCGGGATACATCACAGCATTTAAGCAGTCCTGCGCAAGGTTAGGTGTGGTGTGCATGGTGGCCAGGGAACCTTTCTTGGATGATTGTTGTTTTACAGGCGGGCGTCACACACACGCATTGCAGTTTCTGTTTGTTTTGCATTTGAAAACAAACTGAATGTCCTTGTATCGCTTGAATAAACAGTGTACAAGACAACAGCACCAGTGACTGTATTTCACACGATTATGGTTAAGCCTTTGGCAGTTAATCTGTCACAGTCCGCTCTGTGTGTATGGAGGCGCCATTATTGAATCATTGGTCACCTCATGCACTGCACACTTTTTCTACACAATAGAAATAGTCGCTATCTGCTCACAGACTCAAGCTTGCCTCCAACAGACGACACAGATGAGAGAACAGAACTCGCGACTGGCTAAAACACACACAACTGAACACAATGGGTTATATCAAGCAAACATTTTCAAGGTCATGCCCATATATTGTACAATAAGTCAATAATGTAATTATTGTGACAGGCCTACCCGTCACCGGTTTACTGTATGTGTTTTCTTGGACCAATTTGGTAGATGCTGACCACCGCATACCAGAAACACCCCACAAGACCTGCCTGATCTGGTCTGAAGATGTTCTGACCCAGTCATCTAGCCATCACAAGCCCATGTCAAAGTGGCTCAGATTGCTTGACCATTTTTTCTGCTTTTAAGACATTACCTTCAAGAACTGTTTGTTCACTTACTGACTAATATATCCACCAATTAACAAATGTAGATAAAAATCAGTGTTTCTTTCACTTCATATTTCAGTGGTAATATGTGGTAAATAGTGGTAAATGTTATGGCTCACCTGTGTAGAATAAAGCATGTTATATGATATAAGAATGAGTAAAGAAATACTGAAACAGCAACCAAGACTATAACTGTAGCCATACTAAAACAGATATTTAAGATCATAATGGCATTGTCATTGACATGTTTTTTCATTATTACTATGATTCACTTTCAGATAAGCATGCATGTCTAATTTAGCAAAAATGACCCTGAAATGAGAAAACATGATCTGGAATCTAAAGTAGCTTACAGTGTTTCTTTTGTCAACCTAAAGCATTAAACAGTATGAACCATGTTAAAAATATGAGGGTCTGAGGGTCATGGTGGTAAGTCTCTATTCTTATAAATAGTCATACTGCCAGCATAATCACACACTGGTCAGTTTGTTTTCATCTGCACAACATTTGCATTGCTTTTTTTGATAGTTCTGAACTATTTCTGTTCTGCCATGGGTATACTGCATTCCTGAGCATTCCTGAGAAGACATTGCAGATATATTACCACATGGATGCCTAAACTGGAGAGACAAAAACCTTAAGTAGACTTAATATTTTTAATTAGATAAAAGCACTGCAGGCAGGGGTCGGTGGGTTGTGTACTATGTGTTACACTGTGATATAAAGGGGCTTAGGGGCTATGTTCTTCTTTTTTTCCTCATCTGCAGTACATTTAGAAAGTAGAAGCTTGCCCTACATAAGAATATGCCCCTAATGAACCATGCCAAGTACACAAATTGCATCTCATATATACAGAGGCATGCTAAAGTTTGGGCCCTGTTTAAGAAGTTAAAGAGGAAACATTCTTTTTAGCATTTTAAGAAAGCATGAAGTGTTTAGGTAACTGTTTCCTCAATTTGCATTGTTATTAGGAAATTGTAGTTAACAGGAACGGTGGAGGTCAGGAAAACGTTCTAAGAGAACTGCTCAAAAGATTGCTAGGTAAATCAAACCCCTGTTTGACTGAGAAAGACCTTCATGAAGATTTAGCAGGCTCTGTAGTGATGGTTTACCGAAGAAACCCTTGTGGACTGTCTTGTGGAAAGTCTTGTGGACTGACGAAGCAGCAATGAACAAAATGGGTGAATAAATGAGTAGAGTACAAGGAAAGAAACACCTCTCCAACTGTTACACATTGGAGGTCGATCAATCAGGCTTTGGGCTTCTGTTGCAGCCAGTGGCACAGGAAACATTAAATTTGCGGGGGGATAATGGATTTAATTACATCTATAAAGAAAATATCCACAATCAATGTACTACCACCAAGCTAGGTGCAAGTTTCAGGTTTTTCCATAGCCCTCACAGTCCTCCAACCTGATTCTCATCAAAAATATGTGGCTAGACCTCAAGAGCAGTGCACCTGGCTACAGAATTAGTTTACAGGCCACAGGTAGTGTTACAAAGTACTGACCATTCACGATACCAACTTAAGCTTTGACTTTGACTTTTTAGCTTTCTTTATCACTTGTTTTATTCCACCCCACCCCAATTTAAAGTCAGTATGTGTACGTATACCATACAATTATGTACTGCTGCATATATTGACTGTTTCAAGCAGAAATGCAGTCTGTCTGTATTACACGGATGCATACTCTGTGCCATTCCTGTGTATGTTGAGGGGTGAGTGAACCTAGAGGCTTTTTAATTCTTCTAATTATATTTTAAATGAAGTGTGACAATTACAGAATATTGAATCTCATGAATATAGAAAGCTCAGTTAATCAATTTCAAACCACATATTTTAATACATACTTCCTTTTGCACAGCGTGTGAGAGTTGGGTGACATTTAGATGGGAACACCTATGTAGAAACTCTCGTACCGAGAGTAAAAAGTGAGGAGTTTGAAAATGGTCAAATGTGAAGAATAGATGAGTGTGAAACTGGTGCAGAAATGAAACATGAAAGGACAGTCTTTGGCTCCATTACATTCGGCGACAACACTATTACACTATGAAGCTGAGTATGTGCTTGTACCTAATAAACAATGCAATAATATAAGTCCAGATAATTACATCTGATTGTAACTGAGTGTCTTGCTATCCCTTTCTGCTGTGACACTGAGAATTTCCCCACTGTGGGACTAATAAAGGATTATCTTATCTTATCTTATCTTATCTTAATAAGTGGATGAGGTTAAGATAACAGGCTAAAAACATCTAATAATAGCATTGTTGCAAAGTATAGCTAGGCGGTAAGCAATTGCTTGGGGTTCAGTCAAAAGGGCAATAGACATTCAGAGGAGAATGTTGTCCAAAGTTATCTTAGGCTTCATTAGTGGATGAAGCGTCACTGGTGTTAATATAGGGCCTATGCTTAGGAACATTGAAGCAGCCTACAATCATTGTATGCCATGCTGATTATTCTCCTTAACTTTATTAGTTCCTTGAATATGATAACTTTATTGGTGACTTGAACTGATTACTTACTGCAATCTGACTTAAAAGGCACTTAAAAGCTGTTACCTGAATGGGTACTTAAATCATGCAAGCTACCTGGCTTTGTGAATCTAATTACCTAGTTCAATTCTGCAATCTAACTTGGCACTGGAATGTTGCAGTCTTGCTGACCAGTCAAATCCTTGTGAAATAAGTCAAGGCATTTTTGATTTGTTGTGTCAATCATTTACAAGCACACAGTGAAGTAAAATAGCGATCCTCAATGACCATGGTGCAACATACAGCAACACAAAGTGCAAATGTGCAAACACAGGGCAAATAAACAACATAATAAATATGATAAAAAATATATACAACATAAATACGAAATACTGTAGACATGCACAATAAAAATAAGTGAAGTGTTGTCACAGCACTGATGAGGGAAAAGGTGCACAGATGTGAAAGCCAGCCTATAGCATACATGCACAGCAGTTATAGCATATAACACAGCAGTGTGAAACACAATGTTTCTGTTAAAACTTACTGTTAGTACTGTAGTCACTACACATACCAGTCATTGCAAAAGGAAAAGTCCATGAATGGAGCTGAGTATTAATTCCAGTCTATTCCAGTCTATACTTCTTCCACATTATCTGATTTACTGGTATTTGGAGCGACTCACTGGCGCTATCTCTGACCTATTACTGATAGAAACTTATTTGAAAGGCTGCTTATTTCTGAACTATCTAAACTAGTATAGAAGTCAGTTACATATATAAATGTATAAACTCAAGTTAACTATATACAGTACTATGTGAAAGTCTTTTTTTATTGTAAGCATTTTTTTCATCGCACAAACATTAAAATAAATACAATTAAATAAATGAACACACTTTAATTGTATGAGTGTATGATCTTTACCATTTCCAAGCCTCTCCTCGAAGAAGCCCAAGTATTTACAGTTCCCATCAAATACCTGGTTTATCTGATCAACATTTCATTAAAGTAAAATTTGGTGAGCCATACTTTATTCATAGTATGGCATTTTTATATATAGTGTTTTATTTCTACAGCATTCATAATCACATGCTCACTTATTTTGAATTAATATCTCAAAAAATAAAGAATAATAATTAACAGTCTAGATTCAGTCTGGCCTCCCATTATTGGAGACACTGGTGCTTAGTTTCCATTGCGTAGAATGGCCGAAAAAACTGACTTCTTTGACTGGAAGAGGAAATTTGACTAACATGCAAAACACAAAAAAATACAGTCATGGTTTTGGCACGCTGTGTAGCTCTGACAGGTTCATTTTTCATCATGATGCGCAGTGCAGATAGCAGATCACTACTGCTGACTAGAATTAAGCTGAAAACAAAAATCTGTTTCCCATCTTGATGATTGGAACATGGGAAGTGTGTAAACACTGATGTGCAGATGAGTATTTGCAATGCTGCTGACAAAATCACAATTAACACACAATAAAAGCCAGCTTAAGGTACAACAGAAATCAGACACGACAAGACATGATCTGGGGGGAATGTCTGAGGATGAGATTAGTTTCTATAGAAATAACTGTTGAAACTAAAGACAAAATGCAGAACTGATTAAGTGAATGTAGAGTTAAGTGTCATGCCTAGATCTTCTTACTGGTATAGCAGTGGCATTCCTGCCTGGACATAGAACTGAACCTTTGACCCTTGTGCAGGGCATCAACATTATTGCTGTTATCCAATGTGCTATCAAACTACTATGTCATCAACTAATGTTCAAAAGTGGATTAAAAAAACTGTCAAAAAAAAGTTGGGTAATGTTTGGTGGGGGCTTACAAGGGGTTTTGGGCCCAAAAAGTTTGTATGTGCCTCTAAATGTGGGACAGAAAGGGAAGATCTGCCAGTCATTTCACACAGCAATCACATTTAGCATCCTGTCTGATATTTGTGGTGTCTATTAATAAGAAATGGACACTGACTTAAATGCTTTAAAGCAGCATTGTGCATGAATTGGCATTTCTTGAATTGGCATTTCATAGTGCTCGAGGTAGCACTGATAGAGACGCTACTCTCCCTATTACAGGTCAGTGGAGCATCACACTGATTTTAAAGCTGTTATTTAAAGGTAAAAACATAGTGTTGCTTTACGAAGGCAAGCAGTTTGGTCAGTGTGATTTAACAGGGTTGCTTTAGAGCAGTTGGGGCCTGAGGTAGGAGAAAAACAACAGCCTGTAATTAGCATGCTGAAGAAAACAGTCTTCAGAGGTGTTGTCTTAAAAGGCCTCAGTTTCATTTATTTTGACGCACTGAAGCTATTAAAGCAGAGATAACTCGAGCTGAGTCACACCTCTTTTCAATGCAGTTAACTTTCTAGGAGATACTGAGGTACTGAGGTATTATTTCTGACAGCAAATTGCCAGTATTGAAATTCTCTTTTTACATGCAAACATGCATCCTGTTGTTTTGTGTGTTGCATGTCTGGGATTGTAATGGTACAAAAGGATACGAACGGGACCCGTTGCATCTGCAATGCAAAGCAGGCAGCAGGGACTGTGCTTTCTGTTCTCTTCATACCCAAACCTGTTTAATTTCAAGGGACTGGGCTTAGCATCATTATAATGTATTGTTTCCCTTGTCATAATACATCAGGCTTGGAAATGTATTAAACAAAAGAGCCTTTAGTTAAAAAGAAAAGTTTCTGAAATCTTTTACTGAGTTTTGTATTTAGATGCACATGATAAGCTAACCCAGATACACAGTGGAGGCATGCAGTTTGTGTGTCAGTGATCCCTAATGATGACCAAGTTTCAACATGTGAGGCATTTACTTACAGCTTAGCTTGAGAAAGGGTATCTGCTTCATTTAGTCCTTGTTTAGTCCTAAAACTCATTTCAGCCTGCTTCTACATTTTTCATTAATGGAAGGAAACCACCACAGGATCACTGCTGAGCACATATTACTTAGTGGGCCATCCTCAGATAAGCAGTGACACCAACATGGTAGTAGTGAGTGTATCAAGTGCAACAGTATTGCTGGGATTTTTTAACACCTCAAAACTTCATAAATATCTAGCATACAGTGGCTCTATGGTTAGAAACATCAGAAGTGTCCCTAACTGTGTACATAGGCTAATAAAGACACCAGTGTACACAATGTCCCCAACTTCCCATCAACATGTCACTACTAAGTCATTGTGGCTACATTGGGACCACCACTGTATTATATCTGGTCAGAAGTGGTCCTATGTTGGCCCTTATCATTGATAAATGGGGTAAAGGGTGGCTAATACATTGTGTGCAACAGTCTGTGACTGTAAACCTACAAAGTGCTCCTCTATGGTAAGCATTTCTGAGTATTTCTAGGTCATTATTAAAGTGTCAGTATGAAAATCTGATGAGGGAAACGTAATATAAAATGCAGTTACTAAAATATTGAACTGCACAACCCTCCTACCCTTCTACCCTACCCTTACTAAATGATGACAAGTGGCCAACAAAATAAATCCCAAGATGTAAAAACTAGGTTGGGCTGATTTGATCTGAGCTGCTAAATATACTGGGTCATATGGTATTGGCCTCAATTGTAAGTGCATGAGACAACAGCCAATAAGCTGAATGTCCACTAATAATATTTTTAAGGTCTAAAATATTTAATTATTAAATATTTTTTAAAAATTAAATATTTAATATTTAAAAAATATTTAATAAGGTAAAATAGTGTAATGTCATTGTTTACTGTATACTATAGAGCAATATCATGACTAAATAGTATTGCTGTAGCCTCTAAGGGCACTGCATAGCTGATATAAAGTATAGTTCTATTCATTATTAGTATTAAGCACGGCCCAGTTACAGGAACACAGGTAAATTCAAATGATTCTCACTGTGTTCCCGAATTCTACGAATATGCCATGTAAATGACTGAGGTGAGCTTGATCTTAATCAGTAATCAGTGTGTGCAGACAGTGGGCAGTCCAGTGCTACAACAACATCACATGATATTACTTAAATACATATCATGTTCAAATAAAATGTTAATGAAAAAGTGAATTTGAGAAATACTAAGTCTAAATACAAATAAAATAAAGGATCCGATTGCCAGCAAATACGAAATGACAGTGATTTCCCTAATATTAATGTATATGTAATGCAATGTATTATAATGTAAGTTCAAATACTCTATACATCTATAATTAAACATAGTTACAATTATAATGTTTTCCAAAGCAGCCTCTGTGAGTGTGTTACAGGTTGGCATATAACATTTATCTTTAATTCATATGTAGTATTTTCTTCCTGATTCCTGGTGACTGCAGGCGAACAATAGGCATGGCTAAAGCTGCCACATTTACACCCTGAACTATTGACAGTTTCTGTTCAATTAACTATAGTAAAATACCAAAAGGATCTTCATTTAGCCATTATTTGGATTTGATTGAGCTGTTTAATGCTCCTCTTTTATTGACTCTCTAATTGGTGTACGTGTGCATGTCCTCAGTGTGGTGTGTGTCATTAGGTTTGTCTTTAAGGTGCACTTAAGGAGATATCTGTATTGCACTGCTGGGAGCCCATTACTGCTTCACACAGCAAGCCACGAGACGCGGGACAAAGAAGTAAGGAGTCATTTCCATATTCGCCAACCAAGAAAGCAAGGCATTTTCCCAGTTCACCCATTCTCAGGTCTTCAATGCATAATTTATGCCATGTGTAACGTTACTTATGCCGCTGTGTGCTTTAATGCAGGTTCACGCAGTGGCTTCCTAAATGGGTCTAGAAACGGTAGCCCACCTGTTCAGCATATTACTGCTTGGCAAGAGTGTTTATGAATTTCCAGTGCCATTATTTCAAAGCTTAAAACGTCCCACAATAAACACAACTATATCGATCCATATATACATGAATATTAGGCTAATTCAACCGTTATATGACCGTATACATGTTCATATTTGTATAACCTGAACATCTCAGGCCACCTACACACATAAACACACCTCTGTGTAATTCCAGAAGTGAACCGATTCTTTAAACCGGAATGAATCGGGTTCTGGTTCTGTGTGTGTGTGTGTGTGTGTGTGTGTGTGTGCGGCTGTCCTGCTCTGTAAACTTGCTGAAAGTGGCGACGATAGGCGCCACTTTCCGCTCAGTATTCCAACCCCCCCCCCAGCCCTATTAATGTAACAGATACTCACAGGTGTGTGTGTTTGCGTGTGGCTCTTCGGCCGAGCGCTGACCCTGTGTACGGTCCCGTGAGCGCTGTGTCCGTGTGTGGGGATGAGGAAGATGTCTGTGCCGAAGAAACGCGCGCGCTCTCTCGAGCTGCCCAGTGACGCACGCACACCACGCGCACGCTGACTCGCTTTGATGCCGAGCGAGACGAAATATCTTAATATCGTGATTTGAATAATAGTAATAATAATAATAATAATAATAATAATAATAATCATAATAATATGACAGCAAAAACACACTCTACACTTCACTCCTCTGTGAAAAGTTGAGGTTCCCTCTCTTTTTCTCGCGCTCGAGCTCTCTCTCACATACAGACACTCTCTCTCTCTCTTTCTCCACCACCTCCCCTTTTTCCTCTGTCTCTCACCCTCTGCTTCTCTATCTGTCTCTCTCACACGCGCACACACACTCTCTCCACCACTTTTTTCTCTACCCCTCTCACACAGACTCTCTTGTGCTCTCACTGTCTCTGCATCTCTCTGTCTGACTCTCTCAAACACACTCTCTTGGTCCCATTGTCTTCCTCATTCCTTTTAACATACACACACACACACACAAACACACACACACACACTGTGTCACACTGACATGTCCACAGTCTATCTCAAACTAACTCTGTCTCACACTCTCTCTTGCTGTCTTTCTTCTATCTCTCTTTCCCATTCTCTCACGTACTCATTCTCTCTCATACACACTCTGTCTGTCTCACTCTCACGCTCATTCTCCTTCTCTATCAAATTCATTTGGATGTGTTAGAAAATGTCTTTGAGGGATCTTTAGCATATGAAGCATATGTAGTGCAGTGTGTGTGAATGTCAATTCACTTGATTGAATCGATTTAGAGATATCATGAATACGATATAGGGTTATGACATCAACACAGGTCTGTCTGTTTACTTCCATGGAAGTAAACAGATAGACCTGTGTTGATGTCATAGCCCTATATCTTATTCATGATATCTCTAAATCGGTAGGAAGTGTGTAATCGTGCTGTAGTATCAAACATAACTGTGTTCATCTGATCTTACTCATGTGAATCAAGAAAATTCAATTCATCGTGTTTTTTCCCCCCAGTGTGAGCATATGTGGTATGATATGAGTCAAACAAAATAAGGAATTCCAGCCTGACGCTGTTGTGCCGGGAGTGACATGGAGCATCAGTAAAACTGGAGGCATTCAGGGACTTTCATGACAACTCTGCTAAAAGTTTAAATTCTCTACATCTGGGACAACTGCACCAGCAGGATGAATTCATTACTTGGAGAGAGTGGGCGGCAGCTTTGTTACTACGGGTTGTGTCATCCGCACAGCAAAGATAGCAACATCTTTTTTCAAGAAATGTCTGATTCATACAGAGAATGTTGCCATTTCATAGAAGTGCCATACAAAATCTAATACTTAATGATCAAAGCTCAGACCTGCCACATTCTCCACACGTACAAAAAGCCGTTGTTTAAGTACGAGCCGCATTTCAGGGGGAAAACAAGTGTGTCAAATGTCTGTGAGTTCAACCTTCTGATCTTGTTTGTTATGATGACAGAGGAAAGCCTTACCCCATAAACATATCAGTTTTGCACAGTCTCTGCAGCGCTTCTCCGGAGCGCTGGTGTAGAAATCTGGTAGGATGGGTGAGGCGTGTCCCACTGAATACTGGAAACCAGCTGCATTTGCAACTTTATTTTGAAGGCGAGACGCAGAGGGTACGTTTTAGCAGCAAATCAGACCAGAGATGTTATAAATGAGGAGTGACTCAAAAATGAACGGGAGTTCTCGTAACGCTCAACATGGTGTCTGCTTTCGCATAAAATCCCACCCTTCAGCAAAAGAAGCTAATCAGCTTGCTGGTTATGACTTCCAAAAGAAGAGAGGGACAGAGGACTTGCTGGGGGGAAAAGCCCCCCTCGATGTGTAGATCTGCACAAGTGTATTGGCAAGAACAAGCCAAAAAAATCATGTTTTTTGTGCATTATTTGAAGAGATGGGAGTCTGGTCATGTGTGACTGGAAATGACTGCCTGCCGGCATTGCAAAGATATCTGTCATGTGAACAGACTTGCCTATGAGGACTTTGATCAGACAACCTTCACATTTTGTAATGCTTTGTTTTGTGGTCTTCCTTTATCCTCTGTTCAGCCTTTGTTAAGGCTTGTGTTGAGGTGCCTGTTTAAAAATATCCTCAAATCACCAGCTTCACTACTTTCAGCTTTCGCCTCATTGAAGCGTTTAGTTTGTGAAGTTAGCTTTCATCAGCTTTGAAGTTGAGGTCAGTAACGAGAGCACAACAAATAGCAACAGCAGCTAATTATAGCTATGGAAACGGCTTGTGTATTAGGTCTTGATATGGTAACATACTAGAAGGGCTTATGTTATTAACATTAACTGTGCTCAAGTTGCCAGAAAGCACAGTGAAATTGTCTGGTAACATTAAAACTATTACAGGACACAACAGCTATGTCTTTGCAGAGGATCTCCAGAGGATCTAACAATTACCAGCAAAACCATCACTAAACCACAGAGCCAAACAGTAAAAGAAAGCAGGGGAGTACAGTGAGTTCCGGCTTTCAGCTTTGATTCAGTTATAGACTGAATACAAGCTAAATGAGCAAATAATAAAAGCTTGATCAAACTGATCAACATAAAAGCAACATTTCTCCGTCTATGCAGCTCAGCTTACTGCAACAAAAGGATGGCAACACTGGAGAAAAAGAGATGCTGAAAAGGTCAAGCTGTCGCTGTCAATGGCCTTTGACTCTGGTTCTGCATGTGACAATAACATCCTCTCAGTTGGTAAATTGGTGCCTCCCTCCCACCTACTCTGACCATTGTGCTTCTGGAAAACTGTAGGATGTTTCCAATTAAAGAATCCCCCCCCCCCTGCACTGCAGTTTTTCGTCTCTGTTGGTAATCTCTTTCACTCATCTTCTCACGTTCATTTGCTCTTTTTTCTGTCCCAATTTACTGCATTGTAAAGGCGTCAGGATGAGTAAAGTGCTTAATTATTAAACTGTTTCCATTTCATTGTGCATATTCCTTTACCATTCATCCTTTAATTGCCTTTTTTGGATTTCTTTATTCAATTATTCATGTGTAAATTAAATATTATGCAGAACATTAAAACCACTGACAGGTAAAGAGAATAACAATGATTAGCTCATACTAATTGCAACTATCAAAGGGTAGGACATATTAGGCAGCTGGAAGTTCATGCGGTGGACCCAGGAACAATGGATAAGCAAAAGAATCCAAGCCACTTTAACACTGACCAAATTGTGATAGCTAGGTGACTAGGTCAGAGCATCTCCAAATCTGCAGATCTTGCGGGGTGTTATGGTATGCCATGGTTAGTACCAACCAGCCGGTTAATCTGCGAAAGGGTCATGGGACTGCTGTTAACTTCTTGTTGCCAGGTAGCACAGGACACCTACAGAGGCCCCATGGAGACCATGGCTTAACAGGCCACAGCTGTTTTGGTGGCATGAGGGGGGCCTACACAATATTAGGCAGGTGGTTTTAATGTTATGGCTGATGATTGTGCAGTCTCCTCACTGTGAAAGGGCATAGCAACCTAGAAAAAAAGGGAGTGACAGCGATGAGGCATTATTCCCCCCTTGGGAGAGGCATGAAAAGCAGAGCCAAAATAATTGTAGCTGTAGGCTAATAGCTAAACGATATCTGTTCACACATGGTGTGGCTTTTCATCATCTACTCTTCGGACTTATCAACCTACTCTAGTCTCACAGCAGTAGCTTGTGGTCCTGTCCTCATTCAGCCACTGGGGAAGAAAACAGAGCATAAATACTTTCTCTGAAACGAGGAACAGGTGACAGCTCTCTAATTACCCACAGGCTCCCACCGGTATTTCTTTAGCTTAAAGATGAACTGCAACTGCGCAATCATAGTGATGGTAATATATATTGTTGGATGGATGGATAAAGGATGTTTTTAGTCCAAGACACAGCTCTATGAGGTCTGACGAACATACTCATAAGGAAACTGAAGACGATTCTTATAATGCAAGTGATTGACATTAAGATGTTTTTTGTCTGGCATAAGTTACCTGCTGTGGAGTCTCTGTTTGAAACGTCAATTGGGTACCATGTGTTCAGCAGCCCGAATATATTGAGTTTTGATCATCTTCTTTGCCCTTAGTGACTTTGTCAGCTATTGAAGAAATATGCATTTTTCAAATCTGGAGTCGAGGGAATACGCTTCTCTCTGAAGTCAGTCCTTTTATCTCTGGTGAGCCCACAGTTTCATGATGAGAGGAAATGTATTAGTCACCACATTTAATGCCTCGCACTGACAAGGGACGCATAGAGTGCTTCTTTTCAGAACAATGGGCAAAACTTCTCTACTACCTCATGACACTTACGTTCATGGGTTGCAGCTGACGTCACAACCTAAGCTATCGTCATAAGGGGTACTGATTGCCAAGATCATTCTGTTCAGCAGCTTGAGTTCATCATGCCTTCCACATGTTGGGTCATGAGGTGTGACAACAGAAAAGGGGACCAAGGTTTATCATTTTACAGACTTAAAAACAAAAGAAATATGAAAGAAAGAAAAATGGCTTGCCAGAATAAGAAGAGCAAACTGGACACCAACTGAGAGCAGAATTTGCACATTTGTCTCTCTGGTAAGTCACTCTTGGTTGATAGCGACTGACTTGTTTGTTTGTTACCTTACATAATTCTTTTGTGTAATTTGCCAATTGTACAACTTAGGATAGGAGTGTTTACATTGCATGCTGCTTTGGCATGGCATGCTTTCCTTCAATCAATCAATGCTTTAAAAACAATTAGAAAGTACATGAGTTAATTAGACTTTCCAGCTATCAAACCTAATCATTGTGTTTACATTTATTCATCACATTTTATTTTTTATTGTATTCAATTCAAGTGAGGATAAATTTGCGACTGTTCTTTTCACCTCAGCTGTAGCAGAAGTCTAATACCACATCAAGTAAGATATTAAACAGTACAATCACTGTAATGCATGTTAGATTGTCAAACATTACAAGCCGGCATAGCAGGGAGCAAATACTCATTAGTCTTCCGGTGTCAGAAGCGCTTTTGAAATTGTAACAGTACTATAGACTGCTTTGAAATATTCATTGAGAAACTAAGTAAAATGGTAGCGAGGGCTCAGACATCCTCTTAATAAACACATCATAACACTGTAAAATATCTCATCTCCGTTGCACCACAAGGGGTTATCATTTTTTGTGATAACGGTTGGGGTGGGATGACAAGCAATAAGTGGCTTTCTAGACTACTTCTCGCCTGGAGACATTGTTCTTGCTGACTGAGGATTTAATGTTGGAGACTCAAAAGGGAGGTTTCAAAAGGGATACAGCAGCCTCACAGTTTTAGTTAGGAACTAGTGCAGAATTTTACAGTCAACCCAACTCAATGGTGGCTCAGTGTTTAGAGCAGGGTTACTGATGACCAGGTTGTGAGTTTTATACCCAGGTTTGTCAAGCTGCCACTGTTGGGCACTTGAGCAAGGCCCCTTTCTGCTCCCTGGGTGCTGCAGTAAAGGCTGCCCACTGCTCTGGGCACATCTACTGTATCACTGTGTGTGCTTGCTCATTAGTGTGTATGCGTGTGTGTGTTCTCTGTATGGAAAGGTTAAAGGTGAAGGCCAAATTTAATCTCTGTCCAGCACAAATGGTGCATGTGGTTGTGTTAGTCTTTTACGTGTATTGCAATTCAACAACCACATCAGAGCAATTTGATTGTATTGAAATTAATGTTTTAGATTTTTTGTACATAACTAAAATGGTTTCAGCCTATGTACCTACAGCTGTACGCATATTCTGCAGTTTGCAAAGAAACACAACACTAAATGTTGCTGTATAAATACTGACATTGCTTGCAGTCACATTTTTATACTGTATCGCATAAAGATATATAACATTCTATTTATCTTATGTTAGTCAATTATAAATTACAAAGTATTAAGATTATATTGCATTTATTGTTGCATTTTTACATGTATTTACTTAAAGACATGATCATATTATTTTCTGACGTTTGCTGTCTAGTAAAGTAAGTGCACTACTGAAACTGTCTTACATGCAGTTGTGCAGTTTAGGCATTTGTTAGCTGTTTAATTACACTGTTTTATTCATTAGGAAATAGACTGCATGCTGTACTTTATTAATGGCTCATATTTTATACATGTGCTGCACTACTAACAGTGTTGGGAACAAAGCACAGTGGTGTCATTTATATAATTAAGATAAGCAACCAGTATGGATCAAAAAATGTCTCACATTTAAATGTTTTCAGATGGGAAAAAGTGGATAAAGCATGGAGACAATACAAAGAGTTGGTGAGCTGCATCACCTGATGGAATTCTCTTGTTCATGCTATGGTAGAGGTGTGCTAGAGATAAAATTCCCTTGAGGTTCAGTCTAGCTCTATTGAAAGCTGCATCAATGACACAGGCTTTTGTCTCGCAGCAGTAGAGAGTGGGTTTGTGATTAGATCAGATCATCAGTATATGTCACAAAACCAAGAGAACATACATATTGCAGAGGTTGACCATTGTAATTTTGTTCCACAGAAATGCATGTGCAGCATATTTAATGCAATTGAATATGCTGCATTAAAATGATATTGCTGATACTGAAGTAGCTGAATGCATCCATTAAAAGGGGTGTCCACAAACATTAGTATATCACAAGTCAGTATAAATAGTATATCACAAGTCATGCTTGCAGCTGCTTAAGCCAAAATTTCCCAACCTGTTGAAATGCAATGATTGCAAACAGCTCCACTCTAACATTTTGCCTGTATATTAGGTACACTTACCTTATATCTTAGCGTGTTAGCTTTTTAAGACTCCCAGCAATCCGTAATGGGCTCCTCTAGCTTCCTAGCACTCAAAAAACAATAAAGTTGATGCCCAAAAAGTAGATGGCAACTATAAGAAAAAACAAAGTGTGTTCACTTCCTCAGTTCGTAATGTTATTAAGAAATGGTAGTTAACAGGGTTGATGAAGGACAAGCTCACTCAATTTTTTTTACACTTACATTGTTAATCGCAGCTCTTAAAGTGAAATATAGACATTAACATGCAACCTAAGCACTTTGCTCTCACTCCTTTTTACTATGTATATAAAGCATTCACAATTACATACATGCTTCTTCGATAGATAAAGAACATTAAAAGTCTTCTTGCTCTCTGCCAACATGGAGCTTGAAAACAAACCTGTAAGGCAAACCTGCAAGGTCTTTGGTCAGTACCTCTCATGATGGTGTTTCACTAACTACATGTTTTGTTTGGTGGTGATGTATGTTGCAGATTTGACTGTATCACACTTTAGATGTTTTGTCATGTAAGCCCCAGGCACAAGGCATCTGTGTGCTGGCAAGTCCATATTTGATGCTGATGAGGATAGCTAGGAGCATACATAAAAGCAGCGGCAAGCAAACACACTTCACCCAGGCCCGCTTTACAAGCACAGTGGGCTGTGACCTTTGTTCCGTCATCTTGGATGGCAGTCCATGGTTGGGAGAGAGCCATGTTTAAGGCAATGGAGATTTTGTTCATTTGTTCAACATTGGCTCTTGACTGATGAATAACTTGCCCTGGAAGCTTTGACAAGAAACATTTTCTTCAGTTTCAGATGCCATTTACGCTCCATTAACAAATGATGAATTACGTATATGTAAATATTGTAAAAGTGCAGGTTTGGCAGTGACGCTGCTGAGGGCTGCAATCTGCTGGCGATAATATACACAGGGCATCTGCATACTTTTTTAGTTTTTTTTTTTTAATAAACCTTTATATTTGCTAAGACATTACATCTCACTACATTATGACATCACACTACATTAATACATTACACAATATTACATCACACTACATTATGACATCACACTACACTATTACATCACACTACATTATTACATCGCACTACATTATTACATCACACAATGTTACATCACACTACATTATGACATGACACTACACTATTACATCACATTATTACATCACACAATATTACATCACACAATGTTACATCACACTACATTATGACATCACACTACACTATTACATCACATTATTACATCACACAATATTACATCACACTACATTATGACATCACACTACATTATGGCATCACACTACATTATTACATCACACTGTTACATTACATTACATTATGGCATCACACTACATTATTACATCACACACTATTACATCACACTACACTATTACATCACATTACATTATTACATCACACAATATGGCATCACACTTTATTACATCACACACTATTACATCACACTACACTATTACATCACACATTATTACATCACACTACATTATTACATCACACTACATTTTTACATCACACAATGTTACATCACACAATGTTACATCACATTACATTATGGCATCACACTACATTATTACATCACACTACACTATTACATCACATTACATTATTACATCACACAATATGGCATCACACTTTATTACATCACACATTATATCTTTTGATCTTTGAAATAGCTGTTTTGATAGCATATTTGTGAGCAACAAATTTGCACAGTTCTGTTACAGCTTTTAGCATAAAGTAAAAACTAGCATTAGTATTTTAATCTATTTTTGATACTATGTAATTTGTAATTTCTTTTCATTTAACAAAATATTATTTGATTTTATTATTGTTGTTTTTCTCCACTTAAATTAATTTCTCTAGATCTTGTCAGGCTCCTCAAACACCAACTCAGATTCCATTACTGGTTTAATAATCAGTGACATGATGCGGATGAATGTGAAGAATAATGGAGATAAACTGTGAGCTTATTTTAATAGCCTGATCAGTATTGGGGTGTTCTGTCTCCTCTGAGAATTTTACTGCTTCTAATTACACTGATAGAGTTGATTAATCTTCATGATGTCCACTTCATTGGGACCAAACGTCTGCCCCAATTTCCCACTCCAGTTCCGCTTCTGCACAATGGTGGGATTTGCATCCTTGGAGTAAGCATACTTTTCAAAGCATGATATAGTTGTAGTCGTAGGGCATGTCCAGGTTGTTTGTTCTGAATTTGTTGTTTGTTCTGTATGTTACAATGGAATTAATATTTTCACAATTGTAAAACGGTCCATTTATAGAATAAAGTTCTGGGCCACAGTAAGGGTTTGTGTTGCAGCTGTAATTTCTATTTGAAGTGTGAGGCATCCACTTCTGTTGATGAGTGCCATAGCTCTGGAAAAAAAAAGCTGTTAGCATGTCTGGTTTTGCTGGCATGATGGTCCTTAGTCTTCTACCAGTGGGGAGTAGTTGGAAGAGGTGATGTCCAGGGTGAGAGAGGTTGGCTATAATTGTGCCAGTGCACTTTGTGATCCTGCTGTTCTATACTAGTGTCTTCAATCATTGGCAGAGTCACTCAATGATTCTCTCTGCTGTCCTGATTTTGCACTGTAGTTTGGCTCGTTCTTGTAAGGGGGGAGGGGGGGCATCCAAATCAGATAGTAATAGATGGTGTGAGGAAGAATGTTGTGTAGAACTGAATTATCTGGTGTCCTACAAGGCTTGGTATTTTGTCCTTGCTTGTTTTCACTCTACACATGCTCTCTTTGTAGGACAATGTCCTCTCATGGGGTCTCCTACCACCATACTGCTGACACAACTCATTCTCCCCTTCCAACCTTCTGACACCCAGGTTTCTCCTTGCATCCTGGAATGTCTGGCTGACATGTCATCTTAGGTGGCTGAGCTGCTGTACATGCCTGGAACTACAGATACTTACCATGATCTTCCATCTCATTTGAGACCACCACAATCAATCCAGAGGCAGAGGCACAAAACTTGAATGGTGGTGAATGACCACCATTGTCGACTCATGTTGCAAACCTGGCTTGGTCATGTAGATGCTCCTCTTTCTTTCTCTCTAGGGAGGTCACCCAAATGCTTGTTCAGTGATTTGCCATCTCCAGTCTAAACCACTGCAGCTAACTTCTGGCTTTTCTTCAGGCCCTTGAAGCTGATCAGAATTCAGTAGCATGACTTATCTATTTCAGATTCAGGCATGTCAGTCCTTTATGTGTTCCCTTTTTTGACTTCCTCTAGCTTCCTGTATCAAATTCAAAAATCTAACATTGGCCTGCACAGCCAGAAGTGAACTAGCCCTTCTCTATCTGATGGAATGGCATCCCTATGAAAAGCTTACACGTCCAACAGCCTTCTAAGCTTCAAGTACAGCTTGGCTTGACCTACACAAGTATCTAGACGTTTCTCTGTCACAATATCAAAGTGGTGGAATTAACTCCCTCTGGGTGGTTGAACAGATGAGTTACCCATCCCTTTCCCATCTTTTTTAAGAGCACCTAATTGAGCACTAATGTTGCTTAAACATATTAAAGGCTCGAGAATACACTACACAAATACACAAATATCCACTATATTTTCTGCAGATACTAATATTGTATTGAGAAATCAGAAATAGTATAGTGTATATTGTCTCTTGCTGCTGAGTATTTTGTATCTAGGAGTTAGCACTGACATTTGTATTTCACAGTATTTTATATAGTTATATATATTGCTTTTTGATCAAATCCTTCTGTACATTTTTGGTACTTCTTTTCAAGTTGTTTTTGTTGAGTTTAGGTTTAGCCCACTCTACCCACTTTTATGGCTGAGCTACTGGAATTAGCCAGAAGTGCAGAAACCGATTAGCAGATAAAAACGGGCAGCAGAGCTTAATGTAATCATTATCTCAGCAGAATATTTGACACTGAGTATGAAGAAGATTGGCATTTCTAGGATAAAAAATACCACAAGGTGGGAGGTAGGATTCAATCATTAAGGGCAGCTAGAAATAGCAAGAACAACAGCATTTCTCTACTGACTAGCCGAGGACAATAGGAAGATGAGTAGGCCGATAAAAGACATAGAATTGCATTGAAGATGAACAGAAATGTCAGCGCTTGTAATTCTGATAAGCAAAGGACTGAGGAGGCTGATTACTGAAGCCAGCAGACCTGTTTTCACAGGCGGAGCAGCGTGAGAGCATTCTGTTTACTAATGAGAAGTTGTCAGTGCTAATTATAGTGGTTTCCATTAGCCATGCAAGACCTATCATGACACTGACAGTCATTTATTAATGTTGACTGAACTAGTCAAGGAGTGCAAGCAATATTGAGTGTGATAGAAATCATGTCTCATCTCCTTTTACTTTAAACCTGTAGTTAACTACAACCTTGAGGTGATGCATCATACATGGATCATAGCTTAATTTTGGTTATCATGAACCTGATCAATTTAATGGCATGCTTATTTCATAAGTGTGCTTGCCTCGTCAACAAGACTGAGACATTGGATGACTGTTTGAGGCAACAGCTGAATGATTTGACTTCCAGATTTGCATGGTTTATAAAAAAATCAGTGCAGCATCCCTGAACATCCTAATTATTCGGTCATGCCGAGATATGACCTGCACTGCGCTATTGCTTAGCATAATTTTAGAGGATTTAATCAGGTGTGATTCCTGTCATCTCAATTAAGGTGCCCTCTCACTTCCCATTTGCCAGCAGCAAAATAGAATCACATCTACTAACTTGTGCTATGAATAAGCATTATTGGCTGCATCTCGGAAATGTAGAGTGCATACACTGGAGGCTCAGGGCCAAATGGAACTTTTTCAAAGATTGTTTTTGGGAGCACATTGGACACATAATTCCAGACAAAAACTGTAATCTATATAGAACACATGTTCTTTTAAAGTTGCCATTGATGCAGTTTTTCAGAATTTTAAGTTGAAGTATAAATATTAAGTATTGATTGGGGTCCAGATGAGTTTTTAGTGTTTTTTTTTTTTTAGTATATATATGTTTTTTACTGGACATCTAAAAATTATATTTATATGACCATAGAATAAAATATACACTGATTTTCACAGTGTTTTGCACTGATTTTCACACTTTTATGGTGGTTTTGTAGTAAAAAAATGATGAGCTTTGCTTTAATTGGTTGGTTAATGGCACCGTGACGGCCCACAGAAGCCGCAGGGCCTTGTCTGGCACTGTAACAAAAGCATTGTAATTATCTTTAGTAATTACTCCTGGGTCTCACCGGATAGTGTTGCTGTCCTCTCTGTGTCCTATTGACATGGCGAGATCGGAACCAGGTGACTGGGTCAGCTTTTATTTTGGCATCCGCTCACTTAACCAGCTTCCCCATGCAGTAACTGCAGTGGTGCCTTTTCTGTACTGCCTAGCTTTAGCTTTTAGCCTTTTTAGCGTCACTTCTTTTAAAGTGGCTGCTGCATTTAGCCTTGAAAGGCTTTCGCTAGTGGGCTGCGTCTATGTCTATTTAGTGGGCATAAACATAATGAGCGTTAGAAAAGAGTGTTACACAATAGTTTTGCGGTTTTGGAATTGGCACATTTTACAGACCTGTTAGGTTATACAAATTTTATTTAAAGAACATTTTCTTCATCATAGTGAAGATGCATTTAAATTTCAACCATACATAGGACAATTCACAAGTTTAAATGGTTAAACTTGCTGTATATAAATGCTGCCATTACAAGAATGGCTCTTTATACAACCGTGACAACCCTGGTTAAATGATTCTTTAAATCTTTTTTTAAAATTTCATTTTACCATTTACCTACATGCCAGTCAAATGAGCCTTTTCAATAATAGATAAACCGTATTTTGTTTACAGTGTACATACATTTAACATTTGACACATTGTAGAACAAGAGATCCAGTAAAACCCCAGACTGAATCATAATCTTTCTCAAAACAGTTTTGACTAATATGTTGTCATGTCTGTGCTCTGTTTTGACAAACTCACTGAAAGAGACGTGAAAAAATGTCTCTGCCAACTTGATTAACCAAAAAAAAAAAGGGTCCCAGACTGAGACTTCAACTCATGATGATTTACAGCTTGTAATTGGTGCCTTTCTCTCTCTTAATGGCAACAGGCTTTTTCGTGTTGGTTCCACCTTTAGTATTAATTCAGAAAGATGTAAAAGGTTATATTAAAGCAATAAATCATACTGTGCTCTGCCTCTATGACAGCAGAATGACTGTTTGCACAAGATACCCCTCTCTCCCACCATTCCTCTGAGGACCAAACTGCCAAGCAGCTGGAAGGCTTTTTGAGGCACATTTAGTCTCTGTTTTTTTGTATGGGTTTTGTCTTCTTCATGAAAATAAGCACCTTGATGCAGAATAAACACATACAGTTGAAGCAGACACCCTCTTTAAATTCCTTTAAAAGCCTGATGTGATTCCGTGGTGAAGAGGTTTACTGTATTCTGTTGGCCTAATTGTAATAAATGCAAAATGGTACTTGTAAGCTACTCTTTTTGTTTGCTTCTGGAGCTCTGGGCTGAGAACCAACACCAAATGATTAAAAAAGCATTTATGAAAACCTCATTTATGTCCCTATCTTTAGTTTTCAGTCAGCAGAGATCCAGAAATCTTTCTAGGATCCAATTGAGATCATAAGAAAATGACTGCAAGAAGTTTTAATTAGTCTTTAAAAGCATGCGGCTGTGCACACAGTCATGTTTGACTCATGAAATACCTCTGAAGAGTGTGATAGGCTGAATAAAGTGCAGCTTCATCTGCATTCTATAAAGCTTTACTAATTGGCATGATACACTGCACTTTTGCAGCCAGCTCCAGCGCTTGCTGTGCCTAACAGTGGTGTACTAATGACTAGTTTGAGCTGCTCATTACAGCTTTGGGAGAATAGTGCCATGGCTAACTCTCAGAGGCACTGAATTTGCATAATTCAGGATTTACAGGCAGCGTGCTATAATTTAAAGCTGTGATGATTATTCTATTATCTGCATCTGTTGCGTCCTGACAATGTCTATGATATGATAATTGCAAAGGTGTCTATTTGAGAGCCGCCTGCTTCCCAGGAAAAAAGAATTATTCAGTACATGACATGAATTTAAAATATACGTATATACATGAATAGTGGAATGCAGGCTTTAACAAAACACAAACTTGTACCTGTGCTAAGGGTATATTATACATGGCATTAAACTGTTGAAGTTTAGAACTTTAAAAAATGTGTTATACTATATTACAGTATGCAGTCTGGCCAATAATAGGCACTTCATATGAAAAATAGATATGTACTGATGCTGTAGATCTTTTGCTACAGAAAACATACACAGAAAGTACAGCCATAACATTAGTACCACCTCTCTAATCATGAGTAGATTCCCCTTATGCTGCTACATTAGATCTGCCCATTCAGGGGATGGACTCCACAAGATCTCTGAAGGTGGCCTGTGGTATTTGGCACCAGGAACATAAGCAGCAGATCCTTTGTAAATTATAAGGTGCATTGTCCTTTCATCGGTTGTCCTTTCTTGGACGACTTTTGGTAGATACTGACCACTGCATACCAGAAAAAATTACCTGCCTGCAGTTTTGGAGATGTTCTGACCCAGTCGACTAGCCTTGACAATTTGGTCATTGTTGAAGTGGCTCAGATCCTTATGCTTACCCAATTTTCCTGCTTTTAACACATCACTGCCAAATGTATCCACCCCTTGACAGATACAACTGTAGATAAAGATAGGCAATACATTTTATTATCTATATCTATATGCAATACTTTTTACTTATCTATTATTTATTAAGTGTTGATTATGCTATGGCTGATAGGTGTAAATGTGTTAATTTGACTTATTGTCTGATGCCAATCTGCCAATATCTGCCAATACCAAAATAATTGATATATCACTGTTTTGACTGTATGAACAGCATTATTCGAGCAAATCTATACAATAAAGTCAAGTATTTTCTTCCATGCCTTAGAATTAATTTAACAGCCTTGACTTTAATTCTGGCCAAAAGCTAATATTTTAGAAAATATTACAGCAAACATGTTCCACGGGTGGTCGGTCTATAAGTCCCATAATAGCTGCAGCTAACAGCAAGGTTTAAAGACCCATTGTGAGATACAGATGAACAGAAACAGATGGAGAGGAAGAAAAGCCAACGAAGTAAAAAGCTCTCACCTGCTGGATTTCCCCTCATCACACCCCCCCCCCCCTTTCTCTTTGCCGCCCCCAACTTTGTCACTTCATAACATTGCTTTGTATTAGGTCACCACCTCGCATGTCTTTGATTGCTTTTTTTTCCTGGTGGGTAAAGAGCTGTGAAATAGCACAGCTGCTCAAGTGTCTGTGTCAATCTTTAGCCTTTATCAGCAACCTGTCATCTTTATCAACTACCACTCAGTCTTTTTCATCCTATTCAAAGCATAGAGCCACAAGTCCTTAAGTAAATGACAAGCTGCATAACTGACTGTTTCTCTGTTGCTCATAACTGACTGTCAAAAATGTCAGACACAATGTTGATTCTGACATTTAAAGCATATCTCTTATTGCAGTTTAGTCCAAGACTATTGTTAATTAGTGCCTTATTCATGTCCACAAAGTCCATGGTGTCCTAACACTTTAGTAACTCAGCTAAGAAACAACACTGCCCTCTCTGTGGCAGACCAGGGTTTGATCCATCATACTACACCATGGAGAGTCATTGGGCAACAAATGCTATTGAAAATAAATCAAAATCCACTGATGTGACTGAATGATGTTGGCAGATTGATAATATTGAATTGAAATATTAACAATGTATGTTTCAATAACAATGAAACAAATTGCATTATAATAAATACATAATTTGCTAATTAATTTAAGCTTCTATTTTAAATGTAAATAACTAATTGAAACATTTCATTCATGAAATCACATTTGAACCATTTTATTTATGTATTCTTTGTTTAGATTATTATTATTATTATTATTATTATTATTATTATTGTTGTTGTTGTTGTTGTTGTTGTTGTTGTAATATTGTCTCAAAATTCCCTCCATAAGTATTTTATTTATTATTATTTTTCCACCATGCCATTGTGAAGATAGCAGGACACTGGTTAAGGTTCTGCTGCTCTAATTTAGACATTTTCAATAAACAAATCCATTCTAAGTAATTAAGCAGTTACACAGTGTGCAGTGTTTGGTCCAGCAACAGGTCTGGAGATAGAGCCCACTCTCAATTTCTATGATGGCCTGACTCCTGAGTTTTGTGTGTTTTTGTGTGTCTGTGTTGCAGTATGTGGAGGTCTGTGATTGGAAACCAAGAAGACCAAGGGGGTCCAAGGAGACTGAGGAAGCCTGACCCAGGAGAGAGATGTTCAGGGCTCCTTCCCTTTGACATGACCTGGAACAGCACCTTTTCAGACCAACCTGGCATCCTACACTTTAGAGCTTTTAGCATTGTTAACTCTACATTTTGCTACATTAAGCTACATTTTGTCTTGCTGATAAATCATCTTGGGAAAATAAGAGAATGAATGCCTTTGGTCTGTCATTTACTCCTAAGACTGTCTGTCCTGTTACTGTGGCTATAAATGTATGTGTTTATGTTATTATGCCATTTTACTGTTGACTTCTGAATGCATAATTTATGAATTTTAGGAAACCATCATTCTCTTAACTGTTTCTATCAATGAATTAGAACTTTTGAGGCCATCTCTGCCACTTGTTCTTGAAGAAGTGACAGACTGTTGTTGTTTTGAAATCCCTGCTATAGATGAAAATCAATCTTTTTATGCAGCATTAATGTAGCTTTTGTTGACTTTCAGTGAAAAAAGCCCAGATCTTACATAACATGATTTTCTACTACTTGGGCCATCATTTTGTTTACAGCTCGGAACATTGTTTATGTTGTCCTCTGTTTTGTTTTATTAGGATCAGAAATGCACTGTGGGAAGTTCCGGTCTTGAATTTATCTTCAAAGATTCATGAGTGTTTTGATCAAAATGTCACTGGAGCACAAAGCTCATTGATTGATATTTCAGTTATCAAAAATAGTATTTTGATTAATGTCATTACTGTAAGCCCACATACATTGATCCTGGAACTGATGGTTTGATTTAGGATCTGTGATGTGGGTTTAGGGTCTTATTTTTAGTGTCAATCCCACAGCAACAAAGGTAATTTTAAACTGAGTACTATAGACAGGGTGGATCACAGGAAATACAGAGCCAGCAGAACCAATCTTTATGTCAAATGTCAATCTTTATCAACCTTAACCTTGACCATCACTTCTTAAAAAGACAATCGAAACCTTTGTTCAGAGATTCTTCACATTACCCTACTGCTTTGATATCACTCTCTGTGGTGCAATATTTATGAAGTGGCCTGGCACCTGGGCAATTAGGGTGAACTGGCCTGATTCTCTTGTATTTAATCTAGAATCTGGGTCCAGCACTGGAACGACAGGCCACTTTCATCCGTGGTCCATGCAGCCCCCTGTTTGATCTTAGCCTCCAGACTCGTTTTAAAGGACTACAAGGAACAGCAGCAGCCCTGTCATTACCCAGTACTTTTATCTGCTTCAAAGCCACTGACTAGACAATGCCATAAATCATAATATAAATGCCAGCTGCTTACAGTTTTAGCTGTAGAGTGTGGGCCATTGACAGCTTACTGTAATGCCGTCTCTGATGAGTTGCCTCTCAGTGTCCTGATTTAAAGATTATTATATAATTCAGGGAGTGTGATCCATATATGATTTGGCCTAATAGCTGATTATGTTCCACAGGAATGGCCATGTCCATTAGTCCCTATTTAACCCTGTGCAGCTTATATTTGAGGTTCTCAAATAAAACATGATGTAATATAAATCTAAAATAAATGTAGCATTATTTTTATTATCACAGATAACTGGAATGTTGTCAGACAAGTCTGTTATTATTAACATAGGGTTCATTCACTAATTACTCATAACAACTATGAGTAACATAGTGTGAAAATAGTGTAATAAACACTGAGTACCAATATTGTGGAATCTTTTATGGTGACTGAGAAGTTAAGCGGAAGTTAATCGGTTTGTATAATTGTGTATAGAGAGGGTAATTAATCAGCTGCATTCAGGCTTACAAACCTGTCTGGAAAAAATACATGAAAACAATATATGTAAAAAGGTTGGTTGGAAGAGCAATAACATCAAATGTCACAGCTATGTAGCTTATGGTGCGTTGTATGAAGGCTTGTCAATACTCGAGATTACTATGATTCCTTGGTTTGATGTTGCCGGCTGGTTATAAGCTAGAGGTCTCTGAGGCCTCAGTACTGTAAATCCTCCTGGTGGATATAAACTTATATTGCTCAATACAGTTATATTCCTCTCTTTATTACAGTTGACCAAAAAAAGAAAAAAAATGTTTTCTGTGTAGAGTTACTTATGTTCATCAATTGACTACACCAAAATACACCAAAAAACTAAGATAATGATCCTACACAAAGACAACAGGACAAAAATTGTCTGGATATACAGTGCATGGTCATTTCAGTAACATTTTGCAAGGGGACATCAATGGTCTCCGTTTACTCTTATGTAAATGTAGATTGGATTGATTCTTGGCAGCTTGATAGACAGAGAGAGACTCTGTCCAGCCAGCCATCACAGCAGCAAACACATTTCTTACTGAGCTTGTTGCTTAGCTACCAACTATTTCCATAGGTTTTCATTCTGAATCGGTAAAAGCCTTAGATGAAACACAGAGCTAAAAATCTCTGATTTTACAAATTGGTACCATCCATTGCAGTACATCTATTCCATCAAACCAAGTACTTTAGATTTCATTTTCTATTGGACTGTTATGATTTTCTTTGATCAAGTTGACGCCACAATGTGCAGTTTGGGGGGGGGGGCACCCGTATTGAATCTTCTAGAAGGAAGGTGAGTGACAGGTTGGCTCCTAAAACTCGTAGACAGAGCTCTGAATGCAAGAAGCAACAATCAATGACAATGAACAACAAAAAACAACATAATCAAACCCTGCATTGTTTTGGCATGCATGGGGGTAGAGTAGTTGGAACAGGAGGCATCTCAGAATGTGTCATCTGTGTAAACAAAAAGCCCTTTTACAAAGGCTGAGGCTTTAAAATACATGCTGATTAGAATATATTTGACGGAATCAAGGTAGCATCTGAACTTTCAGGTACAGCAGATCAAACAGACCGTGCTTGTCATTTTCCCCAAATGGGATGAAATATTCAAGCCGACTTACAACTGATTTGTACATTCAACATGTACAGTCATTTGCTGCAGACTGTAGAGAGAGTATGATGAAAATGGAATAGGAATGAATGAGGCATTCCCCAGCTGCATAAGTAACTTCGCTAGCAGATGATTACTATTTAAAGGTTGTAAACAGAGAGCTTTAAACATTCAGTGCTGGCAGAAATAAATGTATCAGCTGGGTAAAATGATGTACAGTGTGTGGGATTTAGTGTGTCTGGGAACTCTGACAAATTGCATATTTGTGGTAGTCTCTCTATCCCCTGATTACTGCAGACAGAATAACACGTGGTATAGACAGCTTAAGAGGAGAAATGTTTAATTGTCAGATCAGTGATTCATTCAATTTGTGCCTAAATATGACAATAGTCTTTTAGCTGTTGAGCCTCATTATATTGATGACAATGATCAAGCTGAGTACCATTGAAAAGATGAAATGATAAATGATGCACAAAATAACACTAAAGAAGATATAACCATACGTAGATTACCAGAACGGATTACTCTGTCAGACACATAATGTATTTATCTATTTAGTAAAGATACTTGTATTCACCCCAAAACAACCCTGTGTAGGGATACAGATGCATCCATGTAAGCTGTACAAGCAATAAAACCCAGACTGGCTTTGTTTTTAAAAAGCCTGGCAATAACATTTATTCAGTGGAAATGATAGTGTGTACCTGTGAAACTAGAGAGCAAGGCCTTGCCTGGCTTCCAGCCTAACATTTCAGTATGCTCAGATATTGAATATGCTGATGAAATTACCTTCATTGCCACTGTTTTCCCTGTTTATGCATTGAAATTCGAATCACTGATCCCTCCAGGCAGATGTTTTAGGAATTAAACGTACGGTTGTCTTGATATTCATCAGTACACTGAGCTCTGCAATAGTTCATGTTTGCATAATGAATTAAGAAATTAAAGCTGGGAGCTGCCATTTCCTTTGTACACAGGCTGTGGCCTGTTTTTCAGATGACATTTATCATAGCCAAAGCCACTTGTTTAATTTCCAGGCAATCAACGGTGGGGAGCAGCAGCTGCTTTTAGTAAAAATACATTAAAGATATTTTGAAAATATTTTTTAAATTATGGTGTGAACTTTACACATCAGTGTGGGAGTGTTTTTTTTGTTGGCGCGAGTAATGAGCTTTGTAATTTGTAAGACACAGATCTGCAGCCTGGAACAGTCCTGGGATAACCCATTGCCCATTTACCCTCATTTGTGCACTGTACATATGTGTTTGCTATTACATAGCTGTGATACCTGTGAGAAGGCCAGTGTTGCTGCTGTTCCCATTGCAGGGCTGGATAAAGGCCTGTGAGTGTGTCTGACCTGGAAAGAGAGAGAGCGGGCAGGAACAGGTGCAGGAGCACAGCTCCTGGCCTTAGATCCAGCTCCCCTGCCTAATTAAGATCAGGGGCTTTGTGCAACCCGTGCTTGGTTACTTTGGCAGGCTATGAGGGCTCAGTGTGAAAGGATTTAGCTGAGCGACCTAATAAACGTCACCTTACTTTCCCAAATCACTGTCCTTTTGTCTGGTTTCATGGGAAATGGTCTTCTTCGCTGTCCACATAATCCTGTCCATGTGTTTTTGAAGACTTCACTTACAAGTGCCCCCACTTCCTGTCTTCTATCTCTCTCTCTCTCTCTCTCTCTCTCTCTCTCTCTGCTTGCTTTGCACATAAAATCACAGCACTCTGTGCCACATGGGGAGCTTTTACAATAGGTGTTATTTTTAAAACGAGCCACTAACCCAACTAGCTTCTGACAGCAGTAGAAAATTAAGCCAAATTAAACATGTTTCTCAGAGTAAGGACAGGCCATCAGTGACGGTGTTGTCATATTCAGATGTAATTTGTGTTCAGTTGTTTATCAAGAATATTTTAGGGGAAACCCTTAGTGTCCTACTTAATGACATATTGAGCCACAATTATTCAATTACGTACATTACCTGCACAAGAGTAGGTGGACAACCCTTCCAAATAGTGGGATCAACTTTTTCAGCCACACCGATTGCTAATGGGGCACAAAAAGCAACAATACAGTCATGCATCCTTCAAAGACGTTGGCAGGGTTCAGTGATATGCAAAATAGCACTGTCCTAGGACCTTTCATGCTGCCTTGTCAACAAGTCAGTTCGTTTTTGCCTTGCTACAGCTGCCCCTGTAAAGTGTAGGTGATGGTGAATTGGAACATCTAGTAATAACAGCTCAGCCACAAAGTGGTGTGCCATGTAAGTTCACAGAATGGAACCGGACGAGCTGAAGATTTTTTTTAATAGTCTGCATTTGCAACAATAACTGCTGAGACTACTCTTTGGATTAAACATAACTGTATTAGGAGCTTCCTAAATTGTGTTTTCATGGCTGAGCAGCTGCATATGAGCATAACCTCACCATGCACAGTGTTTACATCGGCAAAGTGGTGTTCAGTCACACTGCCACTGGACTCTGGAGCACTGGAAACTTGTGATTTGGAATGATGAAATGACTGGTATACCTGGAGCATGATGCATGCCTGAATGCATGGTGGCAGCTGTACAGCTGGGCACCTTAGCGCCGATGTAAGAAAATCTTGTGGCATTTTAGAGAACTTTGTGCTTCCAACTTAGTGACAACAATTTAGGGCAGGTCCTTACTTGTCACAAAAAAACAAACAAACACAAAGCGATGTCCGTAAAGACATAGTTTGCAAGTTTGATGTGGAGGAACTGGACTGGCCTGCACAGACCTGACCTCAATCCTGTCCAACACCTTTTGGATAAACCGCAACATCAACTGTGAGCCAGGCCTTACTGTCAAACACCAGTACCTGATTTCCCTGACTTGCTTGTTGTTGAATGAAAGTGAATCCATGCAGCCATGTTCCAAAATCTAGTAGGAGGCCTTCCTAGAACAGTAGAGACTATTACTGCAGCAAAAGAGGGACAATCGGTTGTAAATTGTCCTGGTTTATACAAACGCATACAGATACAGAGATTTAGCTGTCCACATACTTTTACTTTTCCCTTGTGAATAGATCATTTGTAATCTGTGATTGATCATTTTAGAGCTACTAAATAAAAGAGGTGACCTAGTTGCAACTCTCATCCTTAACTTTCTAAAAATAAATCAAATCTATTTGATGTCGTCAGGCAAGCGGAAATACGGCTTTTGATAAAACCTTTAATACAAGTAATTATTACTGTGGATCTTGGCTTATCTCTTTCCTTCTTGCTCTCCCTCTCCATCTCCATTATACTCTCTTTCTCTCACTGTGTGTGTGTGTTTGTGTGTGCTCATGAGAGAGCAGTATTACAGAGTTTGTTTCTTTTCAATTTAAATAGTCTGAACAGAATCCAGTCAAAGTAAATCCAGATACTATCCGGATGCAAACGCATGGTAATGCCAGGTGTAAACAGGCCCTTTGACTTCAGACCCTTACTTGTGGCCTATTGTGGGTGGCCCTAAGGCCAGTCCGGCCAGTCACCTGCTTACTTAAGCACTGCGATTAAAATCATCACAGACAGAGCAAGTCAGGACATCCTGCAGTCAGGACTAGCCCCAATCAGCCCCAATCATCTCAAAAATGTTCTTCAACAATTACACAAATGGACTACTGCAATACCAGTCACCCGCAGGGTAATCCACTTACCAGATGGCATGGTATATACATAAAAAGCCTAGTCAAACCATTTTCCAGTAATTGGTTATTTTGTTCTGCTGGGAGATGTTCTGCAGTCATACTTGTGACAGTAACATGTAATGCACTGAATAGAACAGCCAACAGTTTGTCACTTGTGGGGACAAAACTTTGGACACAATTTGTGAACTTGTGAACTCGCATTAAATTGTGTGCAGCAAATACATTTCTGAAGTATGCCTAATGTTCAACAAATGCATTAGTAATGATGCAACAAAGACAAAACATTATTATTATTATTTCTTTTTACCCAATGGTTAAATCAGTAACTCTAGATTTACAAGATTTGTTTATTCCAGCCTCCTTGTCATATTTGCCACCAACATCCAATTAAGGGGGGAAACATCTAAGCCTGCATGTAGCATTTTATAATTGGCTGCTCCTTGTCCATTCTGTAAACAAAGTGGACGTCCATTCTGTAAACAATCACAGCGGATTTGTGTAAGCACTAACAGGCCTTAACTGAAACCTCATGGCCGATGGAAATAGGGAGTGTCGAGTTACCCCTCTCTGCCCTAATTACCAGAGCTTTGCTCCAGGAGGCTGCCGAGGGCTGCTGGAGTGTAGTAATAGCCTAGGGAAGGGAAGCATTAACATGGATGAGGAGGCTGAAGGAGGGGTGGTATAAATACCTGCACACGTCGTACGTGTGTCACACAGGTGGGCAGACGCTTGCTCTGTGAACAGAGACACAGAGAGAAATAGTCATGACCTGCCAGGCCTTCAGCAGCACGGACTCTTTCACCACCCTGAGCGGAGACTCGGCCCTGCCACTGCTCATGCACCACGCTGGAGCTGCTGACTGCCTGCCCGTCACCAGCCACACCACCAACATGGTGCAGCCAGGTATCTTCCGCACTCTCTTCAACACACCCAGCCTCACTTGTCCTAGACATGTAATCATCAACCATTCTCCTCTACCTCTGCTTCTGTTTCTTCTTCTTTCTGAAGGTTTCACCTCCAACACAAATGGCTCACATCAAATGAACAAATCAAAGAATTCTGGACTTCTTCTACATGAGCTTTTCTTCTTCTCTTTCTCATTCTGATTCTTCTTTTTTTCATACATTATATTTTTCTCATCCTCCACACACTTCTTCTTTTTCTTGTTCTTTCTACAGAATTTGTGTCTAACTCAAATTTCATGCATCCTATCTGGTTAACCAAGGACTTCTGAAGATACTTTAATTTAGATCAGATGTGGTGGCTTGAGGGTGAACCCTGCAGGAACAGGAAAGAATAGACATTGGTGGCCGTTGTCCTAGATTGAACTGAAGGTTGCAAGAAGTGAAGTGGTCCTAATTGAGACCTGTCAATAGTGCCATTAGAACTAACACAGAGGTATGTCTGTGTAGAGTGGTTCCATATTGATCTGCAGGTAGAACCTGTCACAGCCCTGTGATTAATTTAATCTTATCACTTTGCTGCAGTGGTATATTTTCATAGTTGTCATCCCCATTGAAAGACCAGCCTCTTATATGTGAATAGGAATAAATTTGCATACTTTGTCTTACGAAGTATTCCCCAGTTGCCGAGGCCCAAGAGAATTGTTGGAAGTTGGAAGTGGCAGAGTGGCAATGAAGACAACTGTCTAAGAATTTTCCCAAAGGGCTCCTGGCAGCTGGAATCAGACAACAGAGAGTGACAATGAGAGAGAGAGAGAGAGAGAGAGAGATGTGAGCAGGTCAGTTATGAGGAGTCAGTGTGACCTCACAGCACAGAGGTTTTGCTCTCCTGCTGCTGTCATCACTCTCAGTCTCGCTCTCACATTGAAAGTATGACCTTTTCACTGACCACACACACATGATCCCTTGTTCTTCATCTCCTTCTTTTTCTCTTCATCTTCACTTTCCCTCTGTTTTCTTTTGAAATGCATTTTCAGTCCAAGCTCACAGGCAGATGTTCTGTATATTGTTACTGTTTGTATTACTGAGGCAATGTTCTGATATTGCTCATTTTATCACTACCCAGGCAATAGGGTTACATTGCATTCATTTCCAGGTCTTCCATTTACTCAGTTCTATTTTAGGGCCATTTTTTGGATTGTATAACATTGCTTTTCTGTGACACCTGCTTTTCTGCAGCAGTATACTGCTTTATTTTTTCACTACCTTTTATTTAACCAGGAAAATCTCCCTGAGATTAAAAATCCTTTTAGAGAAGTGCTTGTGCCAAACTTGTCTTGAGGGCAATCTTATTCCTATAGAACACTTGTAGGTATTCATTCTACAGCTAGTAATAATACATCTTAGAGCTCCATTATACATTCTGTCTAAAAATGCATAAGCAGTGCAAAGGTGAGTGCATATAGATGACATCACCATAATCCATTACGTGTTAAAAATTAGCAGAAACAAGTCTCTTCTCAAAGGATAATCAAGATTCCTCTCTAAAATCAAATGCCAGTTTTTCCCATACTTTTTATCAAATGCAAAATTTGAGGCTTAGAATGATCTTATAATATTCCAGTTTGAATGTGTATGTTTTATTATTGTCCACATGAAAAATGTCTCAAATTAAAGTTTGAGACTAAAACATCTTGATTGTGAACTATTTAAAGCATTGTGTAACTGAGTGAGCACTAAACAATAATTTATCCTTCTGGTACACCCTTAGAATATGTCAAGGGCATTGACATGAACCCTTCCACCTGCACACACTGTGTTCTGCCAGATAAATAATTTTCAAACCAGAAGACTGCTTTTTCAGATGCTGACAAGTCTAGATTTGAATACCACTTCAATATCAATGAAACATCAATGAAATGGGCTGCACTGCACAGTGGCACCCTTTATCTAATGACTCACTTATGCCATTTACTACTTTTAGCACCGCAGTATTTGTGCTAAAATTTCTAAAACCAGACTAATATTCAGATGCTATTTACTGCACTACAAAATATTATAATATATTATTCATTCATCCCCCCTTTCGTCAGACACAACACATCTACGCACACTTACTGATTTAACATGGAAGCTGATGCAGCTTAAGATCTTAAGTCATTTCTTTTCACACAAACATTTGCTTATTTCAGGAAGTAGCACCTGTGTGTTTTATGTTAAATCGTTATGATTAACAGGAATGTGTGTCTGAGTGTGTATCTGTTCCCTGAGGATTCTGAAGAGGCCTGGTTGTCTAATAACACTCTGACTCTGCCTGTCATGCTGATATCTAAAGTGTCTCCTCATGCCGAGCAGATGAAAAGAACAAATAATGGAGATTATCTTTACAAGATTATGGGTGGGAGGCCTAATTCAATAGAACTCCACTCAAAGTCGGCATGCAGTGGATGGAAATCTTCTGATTAAGGAATCAGAGGCAGTTTTGATAGTTAAGGAATAAGGGTAAATGTGGAGCAAGGGAACAGTAATTCCCCTGACAGTATCTGTTGGGTTCTTTTTGCTGCATACTAAAGGAATTCACTTTTTTATTATTATTAAGAACAATTAAGCTTATTTTAAAAAATGACATTAGCAGATCATTAGCAGATATTGTCAACAAAAGCGCAAATACATAAGTGGTATTAAATGTAAACAGATGTTGACATCTGTGGACACTGAATGTGGACAAATGTTGACAGTGACTATAAAAACCTTTTTCTATAGCACCAACTTCATTTCTCTTTGAAGGATCTAGAATCGATAAAAATGATGGCCTTTTATTCTTTCATTTTTTCCTGTCATTTTGTTCTTTGATGTAACGATAAGATCATGAGCATTGTCCTGTGCTCCTGTCCGCAGTTCCCTCGGGTCTGCCCCTCGTCCAGTCGTCCAAGCGCTCTCACATGCATCTGTCCACGTCTGCCCTCAGCAACGCATCAGCCGGCCTGCACTACTCAATGCCCCCATGTCACTATAGCAACCAGCAGACCACCTACGGCATGATGGCAGGTGTGTTGATACATCTCGCTGCTTGGCTACGTCGGTGCGTTCTTCAGCAGGGCTTGTGACTCAGTGCTTTGAGTGGTATCAATCAATGCTGCTCTTTGCATGTGTGCCTGTGTCTTTGTATGTGTGAGTGTGTCTGATGTGTGATGACATTGTAGGTTTTTGTCCCCAGCACAGGAAATGCTCTCAGCCAGCATTTCTCAAACCCGCATCCTGCAAACCTGTGGCGTTCCTCATCCCAATATGGTCAATGGCGCCAATTCACTGCAAGGTAAGGGCTTCGGCATGGCACAGCCTTAGAACATGCAATACATTGCAAATAGTTGAATATTTATTGCATTAAAACTATAAAATAGTTTGACAACATATTGTCAGTCAGGCCCCTGAGCTATTCTTCAAGCACAGCCTGGTTCATACTGGAAGCCTCTGTGGACAGTTTTAAAGGAATGATTCAGTTGAAATTCACACCTGTTTCCCCGCTTACCCCAGTGTAGTCAATGTCAAGACATGTTTTCCGCCTGACATTTGCTTTTTTAGATTTGCAATGGAGCTACAAGTAATTAAAAAACAATCGAAGTCCATGGCACCCAACAGAAGTGTTTATGAAAGTCCACATCTGACTGTTCCACAAATTATTTCAAATACATTTTTAAAAAAGTACATACACAAAAGCATTTTGTAGCTCAGGGTCCCTAAATTACTTTTTTTTTACCACATACAGTAAGTCCTGCTTAATGTACTGTGTGTACTGGATTTTGTGTGTGTGTGGGGGGGGTATTTTTGCATATTTGTCACACTTAATTGTTTCACATCTTCAAACTAAATTGTATTCACGACAAAGACAACCTACGTGTACACTTAGTACAAGCTTTCAATGATAATTTCAGGCTTGATTATTACCTGTCATGATGAATCTAAACACCACTTAACCTTTCTAGCAATGTGAGGTAGGCTAAAAGGTCTCAACATTATACCACATTATACCAAGATCAATAGAAGGTCCAGAAGATGTGAGAAAGACATTTCAGAAAGAAGCTCAACTACATCAGTCTGGAAAGGGTTAAACAGTCATTTCTAAAACACTGCAATTCCATCGAACCACAGTAAGAGTCATTATCTCTAAATGGAAACAAAAACTCGGAACAGTGCTCAATCTTCCCAGTAATAGCCAGCCCACAAACATTTCTCCAAGATGCAGCAATGACGTGCAGGAAGTCACAAAGGATCCTAGATGAACATCTACAGAACTGTTTGCCTTTCTCACTTTCAGACAGGGACAGAATTCTTGATCCCACTATTAAAAAGAAACTGGGAAATTGTATTCATGGTAGAGTTGTAAGGAGAAAACTGTTTCAAAAGAGGACAATAAAGGCTCATCACATTTGCCAAAACATTTACCTTGATGAGGACAGTCTTCCGTGGACAGTCAAAAGTGCAACTTTTGAAAGACATAGCTCACAATACATCAGGCCTAACACAGCATTTGACAATAAGAACATTATACCAGCAGTTAAACATGGTGGTGGTACTGTAAGGTAGGGATACTTTGCTGCCTAAGGGCTTAACTGATTTAACTGACATAACTGATCGAATTTTACTGACTTAACTGACTGTCATAACTGATATAATCAGTTCTGCCCTCTACCAGAGACAAATGGTCCCTACTAAGAAGCTGTGGCAGGACCTTAAACAGACGGATTGTGTTCAATAGTAAATACATTTTAGAGCACTATAGACTTTAATTATGTTCACTACAAAACTAAAGAAACAAACTTTGGACAGCAGTCATGTCTACACTGATTGTCTATGTATAAGTGGGGAAAAAGTGTACATTAGAATATTCTTTTGAGCTTTTAGCATATCCTGCCTTGAGGGCACCATGGGAAATATACAGTCATTAATGTACAGGGATTTAAGCAGTTTATTTATTACTATAGGCAAAAGCTTTGAAATATAAATTTAATGTTCACATTTGATTGATTTATGCTGTAAAAAATGACAAATAATTACTTTCTTTATGTGCATAAACACATAAACACTTTTGGCATAGGTGAAAGTACTACTTTCAGGACATTAACCTTGGACCTGGTATTAAACTGAAAAGACACTGAGTGGCATCGCCATCCTTCCTCCCCATACAGGAGTTAAGAACTTGACTTGTACTGAGAAGTGTGAACAGGCTGCCCTCTAGTGTGTTCAGACAGGAATACAGGCATGGTGAAGCAATAATATGAGTGATGTGACATGGAGGATGCTACAGCAACCTGCTTCTTTGTCTAGAGGAGTACATGATCATCTCAAAGTGCTGATCGTGTGTCTAAAATTCAGCACACCCTCCTACATAGCCTGTTTCTATATATGGCACATTGTTCACCTAGCAGTGAAAAAACAGGAAAAAATAGGGCCCAAATGCAGTACATAAATCAAAGCACTAGAGGGAAGCACAAACCTGATTTTTGTGCCAACCCAAGAATGCCAATGCCAAAAAAAAGGGTAAGTTTCATACGACACTGAACATATGGTTTAATACTCACTGAGCAAACGTCTTGTAGATCATTGCTCGTGAGTGACCTTATTTTATATCCAGATTGTCAGTTAAATAATGCACCATGCTCTAAACTTCTGTGATCATGAACATGTGGTCTTTGCTGTGAACTTGTGTGTACTTGCTGCTGGCACAGTGGTCGATGCCCCTAACCACCCCAGGGCTTCTTTTCTTTTTTTCTGCCTCTTTAATCCCAAAGGTGCTTTGGCTCCATGCCTGTATAAGTTCCCTGAGCATGGTCTGGGTGGGGGCTCATGCACTCTGCCCCACAGCTTCCCCCCATTACCACAGGCCCTGTTCACGGATGAGCCTACCCTGGGGGACATTAAGCAGGAGCTGCGCAGGAAGAGCCGCCCCCCAGAGGAGCCCCCCGACATGGATTCACCCCAGATCCGTGAGCTAGAGAAGTTTGCCAATGACTTCAAGCTGAGGAGGATCAAACTGGGTTTGTCCTACTTTATCAAATGCTAGTGCATTCTGGGTAAATCAAGGGATGGCAAGGATAATAACCTTTGTATGAAAACACAATGCCAGCCACAAATGGGCTGTAATCTAACAAAATGTACCTATATGGCAGTTGTTTCCAATAAAATGGCCAGTGAGTGTAGGTACCCTTTCTGATTAATGCATTTAGCTACTTTAGGTTGCACCCGTTGCTGAGTCCATATTGAGAAATGCTGTCAATAGAATAGGACTTTCTGGAGCAGATAAACATGAACCTATAGGCAATATGTCTAATGCCAGGCGCGGGCTCAAGGGGTATGAAGCCCACCAGCATTAAGACGTGGAGCAGTGGGACTGTGTTCTGGAATGATGGTTCTCCATCCAATATTTTTAGGATGAGTTGGGGATGACGTAGAGTGGTGAGCATCCAACATCCTGACCTCTCATACACTCTTGTCACTGAATGCAATCAGATCCTCACAGCAATGTTCCAAAATCCAGTAGAAAGCCTTCATTGGACAGTAGAGACCCAAACAAAAGCAGGATCAGCTTTTTTTAATAACCTTGATTTTAGCAGAAACAATGAATGAGCAGCTGTCCCAACACTTTTGTCCATAACGTATTGTATATAATATTGTACATGCAATACATAAACTGTAACTTTAATTGTTTTAACAGGTTACACTCAGACTAATGTCGGAGAGGCTCTGGCGGCTGTGCATGGCTCTGAGTTCAGTCAGACCACCATCTGCCGCTTTGAGAACCTTCAACTCAGTTTCAAAAATGCATGCAAGCTCAAGTCCATCCTGGCCAAGTGGCTGGAGGAGGCCGAGCAGGCCGGAGGTGAGTGGATGCTATCATTCCGTCACTAGATACATTTGGGTATTCCACAGAGACAAAATACAATCTCCATAGATATTATTAAGTATTAACAGGTGACAGTTGAGGAAAAGCAGAAACATTGGACTACTGTATCTGAACTGACCTTCTCTCCACAGCTCTGTATAATGAGAAAATGGGGATGCAGGAACGCAAACGAAAGAGAAGAACAACCATCAGGTACGGTGAATATCCAGCTGAACTCTGAGGAGATTCTCTCACATCATTATTCCAGAAAGCTGTTCCACAGAAATGTATTTTTAATTCACTTCCTCAGTCTGGGGGCTAAGGAGGCGCTGGAGAGGAACTTTGTGGAGAAGAGTAAGCCTTCGTCACAGGAGATAGTGCGCATGGCAGAGGGGCTTCACTTAGAGAAGGAGGTGGTGCGGGTTTGGTTCTGCAATCGCAGGCAGAGGGAGAAGAGAGTGAAAACCAGCCTTCACCACAGCTCGCTCATGGCCAAAGAAACTCCAGCCTGCAGGTAGACCTGCTGCATCTTCAATAAAGGCCCTGTTCTGAGGCTGTTCTGCTCAGTGCCTTTACCTCTGAAAACCACAGACAATCCACAAAAAGTGGATGGACTAATAATGTTGTCTGAGGCTTTGACTGTGCATGTATGTATGGTCAGAGCTAATGCAACTTGCAAAGGGAAAATAAGCTGTAAATGGTTGCAAGAAGATTACTTTTTGTCTCTCAATCTAATGTTTTTATTCTGAATGCTATTTACTATTCTATAGTATTATGGAATCATTTTTGTTCTATTCCTGCAAGTGCCTGAAAAATAATTTTTCAAAGTTATTTAAATTAATATATTCAGATTTATGCAACAAAACGTAATTTAATGTAATATATTGATTCTCAATAAAGTAATATTGTGAAATACAGCTTCATCACTGTAGAATCACTATGGGAAACAAATTAGGTCCAAAATACTCAACATTTGCTTTAACATATATTACACAACAAATACAGAGAGGCACAGTCAGAAGCACTGCTCTACATAAACACAGAAAACAAAAAGGGATGGATTTGTGGTAGTAAATAAAATCTAGTACTTTATTCAGAACAGTCACACAAACCAGTCTAAGAATGAAGTGATATGTGGAAGAGGAGCAAGCAGACGTGGAGGGACGTATATGTCCCTAGTGTGGGAAGCACATGCTAATTTACTACTCCAGGTGTGTGGTAGATGTTGAAGCACTAGCTCTGCTCTGTCCCCTCTGGGTTTTTATTGTGGAATATTTATTACAATGCTCTAGTCCTGAGTGTAAGAATACATTAGAGCCTCTCACCTGTACTCTGTAACTTCCCCAAGCAGATATCGGTTTACTGTCTACACCATCACCAGCTTCCTACCAGCATAAAATGTAATTTACATTGGTACATGAGACAATGCTGGAACATATAGCTATAGAAATGCTAATTAAAGAAAAAAATACAAGAAAAAATCAATCAAGAGTTTTGAAAATTAACATGTGAAGGGGATCAAAGATCCCAATTTAAATGGTCGATTGCCCAAGTCACTGCCCAAGTCAGACTCTTCCCCAATGACCTGCAATGCTCACGCAAGGTAAATAAACACATGCTTCTTCCAATACATGTGCAGTCAGCCACTGCCTCTTTTAAAAACTGCATCTGAAGGACTCTGATCAGGACTGGGCAGTCAACACGCTCTGAGGAAAGCGCCAGGCCCCCAGATCAGCAAACAGATGCCCGTGCTGGCCAACATCACACTAGGAGTGGTGTGGAGAGAGAGCAGCATTAACCCACCTACAGAGAAAGCAGGGCCAATTGTACTCTCTAAGTCTCCAGCTGCCGATGGCAAGCAGCACAGACTAGTCAGCATACTTAGTCCACCGAGCCACTCGGAGCCCTGATAAATGATTAGGCTCTGTTCTGCTTCCACAAACCATTACTATTTTTAAATTAATGAACACCCTGGAAATTAATTTAGCCAAGGTTACTCACCAAAAATTAATTAAGACCTCAGGTCAAAATTATGTTTGCTTCTCATTTAAAATGAACAGTAATTCACTGCCATCTAAAATGGCAAGCTAGTGAATCTAGCAGTTGTTCACACTCTGAGGTATGGCATACAGGATCCAAAATCATCTGTAACTTTACCCAAACCTGCATTAGGCATGGAACACACCACACGATATGAAGAATTTTTTATTCATAAAAAACCCAGAAGAACCCATAAAACTGTACATTCACATATATAATGTATAAGTTAGAGGAAAACAGCAAAACCTTAAATTAAAACATGTTATGAATCACACAATGATTAATTAAAAAAAAAAAAAAAAAAAAAAAAAGGCGAAGTATTGCTCCTCTCGTCTCAACTGGCATTACCTACACCAGAATTTAATGAGGTTACTGTTTTGCATCGTTTAATTCAAGTAGAACAATTCAATGGAAACACCATGATTCAAACATAACTGCACTTGACTTAATAAAGAATTCACCCTATCTGAATGAGAAGCACACCAGTAACACTGATTTCCTGCCTTGCACTGGCCAAGTTTAGAGCTTCACTCTCTTCACTGCAAGTACCCAATTCAACTTGACCAGCACAGGGAAATTTTCAGCCCAGTAACAGATCTTTACCATAATTAGTGTGCATGTGTGTGGATAAGGCTGGAGTAATGACACCTGAAACACATTGTTCAGTAAATACTAGGCTACATAATTAACCAGAGCTGACACGAGGGTTTCTTGTCTCTCAAACACCTGTGTGTCCTCAGTCCATTAGAGCTATTGAGCTAGTACTGCTGACAGGACAACTTGTACATCGTTGGCCATCATGTGCAGATATACAAGGTCTAGATTACAATTTCAATTGGTTTGTTAATTAATAAAATTAATCACCAATCTTGCAAATCTGCTGAACAGTCATTATGTCATAACTGAAAGGTGGAGACCGCTTCATCATAATGCCACTCCAAAAAATCAAGATTATCTTACGAGAAGACAGATGCTTACCAAGGCCTTACCAACTCATTCATCTCAATGTGAGGAAAAGCATTAGCTTTACCTAATTTCCAATATTCAGGATACAGAATCTACAGAGAGATAAAGAATAATTGGGAATATGAGCAATAGTTAATGAAGTACATTTGGGAAAGTATTAGACAGCCCTGTCACCCATTGAAAACCCATGCAAACAATGCAAGTGGTTTCTTACAAACACTTTACCAGAAGTTTGCATTGCGTACTTGTAGTATATTAAAGGATTATGCTATGCTGCCAGAGCATTAGATTGAAGCCTTAAACTGTCCTCCGTTTACAATTTATTCTTAGAGGAGATTGACCGTTCACTGCACGGCCCCCACTGCAAGGCCAAATACATTTAAAACAGTGATACAGAATAAGAAAGACTATCTAGTCCTGGAGACTGTTTGATTGACAGTCCTCGTATATCTTATTCTCTGACTTTAAGAACATTCCTTCACTTGCACTTAATATTATCTTAATTAATTAATTGCTATTCTCTCAAAACCATGCATCTCCATCAAAATCATATATCTAATCATATACCATACCGCAGCTGTCCAATGAAAAACAGGCATTTCCATTTTTGTCCGTTTTTAGTTTTCTCTACCCTTTTAGCCTTGTAACTACCTGTACACTCTGTAAAAAATCTGGATGAACAGACCAATAGAAATGCTCTCTTGTAAAAGTTACCATTTTGGAGATACATATTTTCCATCAGACAGCGGCAATATGCATTTTATTTTTAGCATGACACAGGTGTAAGGACATTGTGCGTCTGTTTCCTGACAAATGAACCATTAGACAGAGGTTCAAAAACTACATGGGATGAAATCTCACATGATCTCACAATCAAAATGACAATTTTTGGAGATACAGGGTCTTGCTAGGGCAGACAAAATATGTACAGCTTGTGTTGTCTTCTAAACCCCAACATAATTACATTTCTATGTCATTCATTTATTAGCTATGCCCATGGTCCTCCCTACCCCCACACAGTAAAGGCAGCGTGTGCTGCAGCGGAAGCCCTTGGTGGTTCCAGGAGTTCAGAGAGGATTAGTCCACTCCCAGAGCCTTCAGCTGCCTCTCAATGTCCTCATCTGAAATGGTGGCTGTCTTGGCCTTGGATGCGCTCGGGAGGTTCTTTCCAGCTGAAGGGGCTTTTACCATCTGCACAAAATCATTAAAACCATTCAGCAGAGTTAAAACAGTTTAACAGCTGTCAATAACTGCAGAGGCTTGTCTCTGCCCTTCGGTCTAAACCCTTTAAGAATACATAATCACTACTTACTTCATAGAACTAGCATCCTAGCTCTGAAACTGGAGCACGGTAATATGAAGTACATGTTTAGGCCCAAGGGACCACATCACACATCTGTTTGAGTTAAATACACAACTCAAATATACACGACAAGAGGGTGGGCAACAAACCCAAGGTCAAGCCAAAGGCCACTCATCTGCCTGAACTAACTGCTCCATATAAAATTCAGCTAGGCTGTGTTCTCCATATGGACAGGTTGAAGACAGAAAGACAGTGAAGAAGTGAGCAAGTTTCTCACCTTTCCAGAGATTTCAATGCCAATCTCATCCAGCACCTGGTTCACAATGTCCTGACATTCCTCTTCGTCGCCTGATTCATCAAATATTTCATCCAGGGTCTCGTTGACTGAGGGTATAAGAACAATGTATTGAATTACTCAGTTTGACACTTATCTACATGCTAGTTCATTCTATCTAAATCAAGAGTGAATTACAGGAAACTAGATGAACTAATATGTACTCACTCATGTCTTCAGTCATCTCCATTTTCAAGTTCTCCTTCTGGAAGTCCTGCATCGTCTGCAAAGTCTTCTTAGGATCCATTTTTTTATTGACAGCCTGCATAGTCTGAAAGACAGAACCAGTCCAGGCCATGAATCAGGTTCACAGAGAAAAAATAGGGCATTATTTGACAGTGTGATTAAACAACACCGGCAGAATCCACCGTGGATGAATACATTTTGAATGTAGCTCAACATAAATCTAGGTGTAAGTAAGCAGAAAGCACGACACATAATAAAATAGGTCGAGCTGAGAGCAGGCTTTTTAAAGGCCCTCTGGGTTTCCAGCAGTGTGACAGACAAAACAGGAAAAGTCACATTAGATTACAGAGAATTATTTACACAAATCGTCTCTGTAACAGCCTCATTATAGACCGTGTCAGTGCCACCGTCTCCACCACAAAGTCTTCCCTACGACACTATGACAACTCCCTGGATATACTGACAGTCAGATGAAGAAATATTAATAGCTTCTTTTCTGATACAGTAAAGACACTGTGCCATACAGAGACACAGTGAACCTTTGTGTGTGCATGTGTGTAAATGTGGCCTACTTTAAGTGAAAACTAGTTAGAAAAACAACACACTGTGAACACGCTGCAACAAACTGAATTAATTTAGATATTCTTTACTCATAGTTATGGCTTATTTATAGTTTAGGGGTAAATGTGGCATTAGACATCTTACTTCCCTATTTAGCATGCATCTCAAGATAAAAAAAATGATGTTTATGGTTATGGATAGCAATCCTGCCTCAGGCTCCATCATTATATACAATTAATTCAATATTCATTTCAAATACAACAATCATGTGAGATTGAGTATGAGCAAAATCATCACCTTTTCTATTACCAACAGCCTACTTCTTATTCCAAAACTACCCCATGTGAATACTGATTGAATAATTTGTGAAAAAATAATATGCTAATTTATCAAATTGGATTTAGGATCTATAGGGGCTTAATATGGGTCAAATTTCAGATTCAATTTTAGATATCACAGTAGATCTTTAAATAAGTGGTAATGAGGACAATAGTGAAAATCCAGACAAAGAGAGAATCCTTTTTAACAGGCTTTCTCTGGGGTACATGAAAAATGAAAAACAGTTTTAAAGCCAGTGCACTTAAGAAGCCACTTCACAACATGCTAATTAGCCCTGCTTAAGCATTCTTTTGAAGTGCAGTGTCTGCTCCATGAAAGCTTCTGCTTGTGCAGCCCTTCTATAGTTAGCCCAGCTACACAGGCTTAGCAAGCTGCAGAAGCACAGTCTTAGAGACATCTTTCTGAAACTAAAAAAGTGCAATTTCTCACCTTTGCTGTCGTAGACATAGCTCCTGCCATCTTCATCTGAGAGTTCATGACCTTGGTCTGTGTAGACATGGAGGTGACCTTGGAACTCACAGCATAGGTCCGGTTCTTCTGCTTCCTCAACTGGACCAGCTGCTTAGCAAGGATCTTACAAGCCTCTCTGTTTCCAGACTTGGCCATTTTCTTGATTTCCATTTCCTGTTGCAGAATAAGCACATCGTTACTGAAGACTGCTCTTAGACATGGCTGGCTGAAATGCCTCTTTTACATGAGACACCTTTTAGATGCATAGAGCAGGAGTGGTCAATATGATATGCTATTTACATACACTTAAATGATAAGTGATTATTAAAGGACATGTTTGATGAGAAAGCAAACTGACATGATTTATCATTTACTCCAGTGCAGCTGATCAATCAAGACATGGTTGGTATTTGAAGTTTGCTTCTTTAGTTCAGAACAGGAGATGCTAGGTTAACATAGCTAAAACCACTGTACTGAGACTGTCACCAGTCTACAAATACTGATGTGCTTTAGAACACAATATAACTTATTTTATCTATGAAATAAAAAATAATGTATCTAAAGGAGAAAGTGGGGCACTCACTTTAAACAAGGATTACAATTTTAGCTCCAATGTTTCAGTGAGGTCTAACCTTGACATTTTACTATATAATTTCTTATTGTGTTTATGTAGCTTTTCTGTAATTGTTTTAAATTAATAAATGAAGATTTAGGTGTGTATTTTGTTTAGCTTATTCTTAATCCATAGAACAACAACTTAATATCATTTCTAAAAAGGAAACTATAGAAACTGACACCCATTTGCTTGTTTAGACCCACAGGTCTGTGTCTCTTTACTTTAATAAGTGAATGAAAACAGCCCACCCGGGCTCCTGGGACTAAGTGCATCAGACAAATGCTGTATTTGCAGAGTGTTGATGGTGAGTATGCACTGTTCTCCCCTGGGACACTACAATATCATCAGTTTACTGGAAGCTAGGAAAGCCCATCAGCATTGCAGCAGCTGGGAACTAGCTGCATTTGTGTCTCTCTAACAGGCTATACATATGGGCTTCTAAATAAATGAGCAAAACTGCTCATAAACGATCTGCTTTTAAAATTTCTGCCGGAATGAACACACAACATCTTCACAAAATTAGTTAGTACAGTCATTCACCAAATATATCCTCAAGCACATATTGAGATTTGCATTTAAATTATACCAGTTACTCGCAGTAGTTCATGCTACAGAGATAAACACAGAAATACGGCAAAGAGAAGATATTATTTTGCATTCATTCTAAATTTGATGTTACATTCAATCTGTCCTGAAAAAAACATACAACCAAATAATGCGGCGAATAGATCCATGGTGGCTGTCTGCTTGAGTTAAAGGAATTAAATCCATCCAAGAACGCTACGTGCAATATATGGACAAAAGTATTGGGACACCTGCTCATTTATTGTTTCTTCTGAAATCAAACAATACTAGTCTTTCTATTTAAGCATTGCTGTGAGTATTTGATTGCATTCAGCAACAAGAGTGTCAGGATGTTGACCTCAGTCCCCCTATACCATTTGGACATATAGTGTAAGTTACCAGTGTCATTACAAGTGCAAATGTTTCTTTTTAAAAGTATCACTGCATATTACCGCAAGAAGGAGGTCAAAACTTTAAGGTAACAAGCAGAACCCTCACATTACCACCACCCCCCTCACTATTTATGACATACACATATGCACACAGTCACAGCATTGACAGAAGCACATGGCACTGTCCTACTTAACCATAAAAAATGTCCTCTGGTCCCATTACGCCAGATGACTCATGGGTCTTCTGACTCTCTTTCTGTCAAAACCACAAAAGTGACTAAAAGAGGGCATTTCAGAGTTGAAAACTCGTTGATGAACATCAGATCATGCCATCATGGTTATTAATATTGTTTGGTAGCGGGAAACGGGAGCAGGGGAACATGCACAGCTTATTAGAAATGCTTTATTGCTGCGTTAGTCGCTGCACAGTGGTTAGATTCCAAGCGCTGGTGTAAAAATGACAGATTGATGCAGCATTCCCTACTGTCCGCAGACTGACAGTGGATTCACCATCATAAAGGATGGTAAAGTAGGCTGTGGAGCACTGCAGGCATTGTATCAGCTTATCCTAGAATTAAACTAGTTCATCAAAATTCCACAGTCCTTGACAATCCACAGAACAGGCCACAAAGAGACCCTAATTAATGTAGATTAAGACTGCAATCTAGTTATATGTCAGCTCCTTGTGAACTCTGGAACAAAACCATGGGCTACATGGACGGAACGGACAATGAAAATGAAAGCATAAAATGCTACATTTCTGCAAAATTTGAAATCAGGTCATTTTCTTAGTCGTACAACAAAGCAAAGCACTTGCTTAATTAGAGTAAAAATTACCCGTAAGGAAAAAAGAGCCTCCTGGGAGGCAATTATATTCAGATTTCTATGTTTACTTAAAAACCAAAGAGACACAAATTTCTTCATTTATGATTAAAAGCGGGCAAGAGTGTGTATGTGTGGGAGTGGAGGGGGTGGCCGACTACTCCCAGGCTCATGATATAGAGAGCTTGCAAGGATACTCTCTCTCTCTCCCTCCTCATCCCTCAGGTGTTATACTAAGCACATCCTTCCTCTTAGAGCTAATTAGACTATCTAATCTACCTGCTTACAAGAGACTTCATTTTCCTTGCGTTCGAGGCAATAAACAACATCTACACCGGACCTGGCTTTAATGAGATGCCAAACAGATGCTCTGTACAGTTGAAGGAAAAGGCGAGTGTAGGCAGGTGAAGTGAGTCTTTACTTACAAACATGGGTGTTTTCTGCTCCACTTACCATTTGCTTCTCCTGCTTCTCCAGAGCAGCCCGGTCTCTGGTGATTTGTCTCTGGGTGCCTCTCAGCTCTTTGGTCTGCTCTTTGATGATATCTGTGACAGAACAGGATGAAAAAATTCAATAAAAAAAAAAAACATGTAATAAAGCTGTCTGGAAAAGCTGGGCACAGTTCATTGAGCTGAAACCCTAATACAAGCACAGGCCAATATGTGGGCCACTAAGCCAATTCTGTACAACTTATGCAACAATATGGCAGCAGAACCTTTTTCCTAGAACAGAAAACTATTCCAGTAGATATACTTTTCAAACCAGTATAGTAGAGCAAAAAGGTGTATTGTCACCGCCCTCAGGAAACTGACATATGTCCAAAATGCTAATGTTACAGAAGAACACTTTTTTTCCAAGTAGGTTTGGACCACTGGTATTGGACTTAAAATACGGACACAAAATAAAGGCCAGTTGGTACTGGTCCTTAGTTGGTCCATTTTGATTTTATAAACCGGTTAATCTGGACCAGAAAAAAATGTTATTTAATATCATATTAAAATGATGACTGATCTGTTCTTCACCCTATCATATTTGCCAAACAACCTTCTCCTGTGGGTTGGTGTACCACAGTGCTCACCAACACTGTCTTCCCATGACAGACTACAACCAGCATATTTGCAATACATATACAACAGCATATTTGCCTACCTGTGTAACACAGTTAAAAGGAGGTTGCTCTGGATCAGAATGTCAGCCAAATGCAATGAATGCAATTCTTTTAAAAACCCGTCTAAAATCTATAGTTGGGAGGTCAAACATCTAAAGAAATTTTCAATAGGAAATCCAATTTTCAATATGTAGGCAATGGAGATTTTTTTATTTACTAAACTAAAACTGAAAAGAGCTTAAAAGCAAATAAGAAGCCTTTTTATCTTAGTCCTACAGTTAAACAGTGTATTTAGCAGTTACCCATCAAGCTAAGCAAACCTTTTTTAAGTAATATTAAAATTAGGCGTTTGAAGTAAAAAAACATGAAAACGTTATCAAAACCATGTTTTTTTATTATTGATGTTTTTGGTAATGTTAATTAACTGCTGCAGCTCTAACTGCTATTTCAGATTCTTTTAAAATTTCATTTTACAGAAAAAAAAGATCAGACCAGATGGGCAAGCCTTCACTTCACATTGACTATGCACGTCAATGTACAATGGGTGCCCATGACCCCTTCTTCAGTTCACCAATTGTCCTTCCTTGGACCACTTTTAATAGATACCAACCACTGCATATCGGGAACACTCCACAAGACCTGCTGTTTTGGAGATGCTCTGACTGAGTTGTCCAGTCATTACAATGTGGCCCTCACTCACTAATATTCTTCCAACACATCAACTTTACAAAATGACTGTTCACTTGCTCAATAATATGTGTATCTCACCCCTTAACAAGAGTTATTATTTAGTTAAGAGTTATTATTGTTATGGCTGATCAGGGTATTACTGTATGTCTTTTTGCATGTCAAACATCTTTAAATATCACAGTATAATCATACTTAAGTATTATATTAATATTGTATCGTAGGGCCGTTTTATTATATCTCAGTGTAATGTGCCATGCAAATATTAGGTGTACTTCTTTATTGGGCTAAATATCACCACATAGGATAACACTATTTGTGAAAGGACAACTTCAGCTGCTTAAAACTGACACAAATTATAAACCCACCACTATACTACATTGACCAGTTCATACTGGCTCTTTGAGGCACTCCAGTCTCTGCTTCACAGTCTCTGAGGGAGAATCCTTATCACATGCAGTGTCACACTGATCCAAACCAGGCTTTTGTAGAGTTAAACACCTCAAACCCATATCCAACTTTAAAGACAAAACTGCTCATCTTATATAAAATTGTCAAACAGTACCATTAGAATTAAAGTAATCACAGCAGCATTACATCCATGGGCAAAGAGCTTAACAATCTCATTGTTGCAGTCAATTCACTTGGGTCCATCAGACCCCCCATGCACATAAAAAAAGTGATTACTGGGTCTCTACATTGCCTTGAGTGAAACACTCGAGCGTTTTTATGAGATAAGGGAGAAAAAAGGGAGTCTTGAATGAAATACATGGTGGGTTCGTCTGGGGGGCAAAGCAGACAAACATTTTAATACATCTGATGATCTACAAGTTAACCTTCGCCCACACTCATATCATATATTTCATGCACAGCCGCGTAGACTACCAGAAAATGTAGCTCTGTTGCCCACAGGGATGTTACGGTCTCCTAGACTGCATTCAGATACACACTGTTCTCATGAATGTCAATCATATCATGTTAGAAGTATCTCAGCCTGAGCAGATAACCTTTATTTTGTCAGTGGACCAAAACAGAAAACGATAGAGAAAAGGCAAAGTGCCTGGGGAAAAATTCCCAATATTAAAAAAAAAATTGTCTCTGACAAAAAAAAAAGAAAAAAAGAAACAAACGTAATACTTAAAAAAGTAGAATACTCAAAAAAAATAGAACATACACAATAAAAGAAGAAGAAAGGTAATAGTAAAAATAGTAAAAAAAAGTTTTAAAAAATGTGTCAAAAGGTGAATAAAAGAAACTATAAGGAGTTTGTGTGAAGAGCAAATATAAAAAAAAAACTCTAAAATTCCTATATAACGTAAATAAACTTTATCTAAAATAAAGACTGTGTCTTTAAAAGTTTCTTCTTAACCCATCACCCAAAAATGGTAAAAGAACTTTCAGTCGTTACGTAAAAGGTGACGTATTCCGAAACGTAGTAGAGGGAGGGTTATCGTCCACACAAGTCTAAACCAACCCTGCCATCTCAAAGTAATCTAGAGGATGCTACGGTACGCTGATACTACGCTGCCCCTGCCACCTGGACCTGAGACAAAACCGATGGCAAAACCGATGGCAAACAGTCGTACAGGATGAAACAGCAATGAGAAAAGACTACAGCCAACATAAGTAAGTAACAACTGGATTACACTGTGTTTATTTGATCTTTTCTTTTATTTGATGAGTTTTTTTATATTAATTTATATTAATATACAATTAGATTTTTTTTATCATTATCAACTAATGATCTTATAACCTGAAATGCAAATGTTTATTAGAAATAAATGACGGTGGGCTGAAGCACCATTATTTATATCCAATTCATTTGGGAATGTTAAAGACACATATAATACTGGTGTAACCATTCAGTCTAGATGTGCATATCTGACGACTAGAAGGATATACAGTACAGTCAATAGGAAGCTGGTTCAGTGGCAGGCATGAATTATAAATGTGGGTGTTGTAGGCTGTTTGGATGGGAGAAAGTCACTGGGTTTGAATGGTGTGCAATAGTGAACAATGTTTTAACAAATATCTCTAAAATATAAAAGAACAGAGCTTTGAATACAGTCTGGTCAAATGGTCTGGTTTAAAAAAAAAAATGAAGTAACGTTAATTTAACACCCCTGGTGAAATCAAAGGCACTTACAATAGACATATTAACCATGCACGAGAGCGACCGACCGACCATGACTTTAGCACTTAGTCCATATCCACCAGTGCTTTGACTGGATCAGCACCAATCACCCATTGATTTACCTAATGACTGTTAACAGAGCCAGGACATCAACAAGTTGGCTTATTCGTGGCTTATTGCTAGCTTATAACTACAGTATTACAGCACTCGCAGGTGTTTATAACATTTTAAAAAATGCTCACAGCTCATGCGTTACTCTATGCAAACACACACACACACACACTCACACAGACAGAGAGAGAGAGAGAGAGAGAGAGAGAGAGAGAGAAAGAGAGAGAGAGAGAGAGAGAGAGAGAGAAAGAGAGAGAGAGAGAGAGAGAGAGAGAGAGAGAGAGAGGATTACTGACACCTGAGTTTAAACTCTGGCACACTGACAGACTATCTAGCAGGTATTATAATTTTACTGTTTATTTGACTCCAGTATAGATTTCTAACTTATTGACTGACTAAATAAATAAATAAATAAATAAATAAATAAAATAAATAAATAAATGGGGTTAGAAAACCTCAGACACTGAGGAATTTCAAACATCAAACTATGATAAGCACAAACTGGACTCAACTGGCTATCGACTGAGTAGTTTTCGAGCAGCCCCAGGCAGCAAATTAGATTTTTAACTTTATTACTTCGTAAAACGATATACACTGATGCTCTAAGATAATATTCATATTAAAATCATATTTTAAAAATGGCTTTAACTGATTCAGTCACAGAAATCCTAATGAAAATCTGCTGACGTTAACTAACAAGTCACTGAAACGGGTTTTTCCAGGTGCTCTGAACGAGCCCACAGAGCAGGTCTGAGTGGGAAAGGCTTAAGTTTCGCCACCGAGCTGAAGCGCATGGACAAAGTACGAATTAACCTGCAAAAAGTATCAAACTTACCGTCAGCAGTCTTCTTCTTAAACAGAGACGCCATGTCGACCCGGAGAATATCTACAACTAAAGAAACTGTAATACACGGTGCGGTGAGCCCGGCTGACCTAAACTCCTGATTTCCTTGTTTGTTATCGGACTGACTTTCCGCACATGACTGAACTGAGTCAGTGGGGCTCTGACGTCACCGCGGAGTCCTCCTGGTGTTCAAGAAAAAAGTCCTCCAGAGGGCGCTGCGGTGTTTCTGAATAATCAGTGGGTTGTGCTGCTTTTCTGTGCTTTATTCAATAGAGTAGAGTGGAAAAGAAAAGAGCAGAAAATGAAAGAAAATGATCGAAAAAGAATAAAATAAAATAAAATAATAATGCTAAAAAAGGAAAAAAATAAAAGAAAGAAAACAACAGAATATGTCAGACTGTTATTTCTAACCTGACATGATTTATAATGTTCTACATTAAGGTCTTATTTCCCATACCAGATTACCATGTAATGCTTTCCTGCAATATACAGGAATGTAAATGTTTAAATGCAAATGACCAGCCTGGCAGTGCTTGGCATCAATTTGGCTATTATGAAGTAGAGGCTTTGGCAGCGCCTCCATTTGAAGCACAAGCTCCGTCACTGAGATTTCCCCTTGTGGTTAAATGGGAAATTCAGGCCCAGAGAAAGAGGGCAGGGGATTACTGAAGCAGAGCAAAAGCATGGAGTCAAGGAGATGAGAGGAGCTGCACAGGGTGACTTTGGGAGGGATAGCGCGTGTAATGCCTCCAGCAGTTTACAGCCACTCTCTGAGGAGGAAATTGACCATCCTGGGGCATTATTCCTGTTAAGGTTATTAGGGAGATGTTTTCGTATAATCAGCAAGGCTGGCAACAGGGACCGGCACTAAATGTTCTCATAATGATAATAAGCCCACTGGTGATCAGTCTTGCCCCAAGCACACACACCAATTCTACGCAATAATGAGACAAAACTACAATTTCATTTGCCATTGAGGGTGTCTTCAAAGTATATTAAAAATCTACATCACATATTGGAGAGAATGTGTGAGAATTCCCACAGAGGCACGTTTCAAGCATTTATCTCTCTTTCTCTGTTCATGTTATTGCCCAAGGCTAACAGACGTTCAGTGTTAATGTGCTAACTATGCAGTCAGACAGTCAAATAAGATGTTTCAGCTGTGAAATTAGATCTCTGTACTGATCCTGTTACAGAACCATATTATTGGGGAACGGAATTACTCCTTTCTACACTACTACACGTAGTAAGAGGTGGGTGGTCATAATGTAACGTTTCATCTTTAAAATAATAGTATTAGTTTTGCATCAGATTGCCACACATTGCCACACATTTACATATATATTTACACAAATGTAAATGTAAATATATATTTGTATATACAATATATTTATGTGTATACATATTATACATCTTCACTATTTAGTCAGGAGAATCTGATTGGTTTATGTTTTATATATACATAGATCACTATATTAAGTGTTTCCTGATGCAGTGTGCACTAATCAGCCAAAACAATAAAATGTGAAACACTGATCTCGTTACAATGGCAACTGTCATGGGTAGGATATTGATATTGGGCAGTAAGTGAACCGTTAGTTCCTTAAGTTGATGTGTTGGAAGCAGGGAAAATGGGTAAGCATAAGTATTCCTGAGCCATGTTGCCAAGAGTATTCCAAAAGCCATGTTGCAACAGCTAGATGACTGGGTCAGGGCATCTCCAATTTGACAGGTCTTGTGCTGTTTTGCTTGCACACAGTGGTCAGTACCTACCAAAAGTGGACCAAGGAAAGGACCGGTGAACCTGTAAAAGGGTTATAGGTGCCCCAGGTTCATTAATGCAATCAATGGAGGGCTCACCTCACAATTCACAGGACATAAAGGGTCTGGTACTATTGTCTTGTCTAGGTCTAGTGGAGTCCATGCCATGATGGGTCAGAGCTGTTTTGGTGACAGGAGGGGGAAAGCTCTGCAGAGGGTGGTGTGCACAGCCTAGGACATCACCAGCGTACAGGTCCCATGCCTTCTGGATTTATACATCAGCTACTGTCTGAAGAAGTCCAGAAGGATTATTAAGGACTCCACCCACCCAAGCCATGGCCTGTTCTTACAGCTGTCCAGCGGCAGGAGGTACAGAAGCAAAAAGACCAGAACCAGCTGGTTTCGGAGACAGCTTCTACCCCCAGGCCATCAGGGTGCTGAACAGCCAGTAATACAGTGTATCAGTCCAGTCCGTCACAAAGTCATCTTAGCGGTTTTATCGAACCTCCACCCCATATAAACACACTCTGCACACTTACTGGAACTGTGACCAACAGCTCAGTCACACTGAACACACCAAAGACTCACACTACATTGAATTCACATCTTATCCAATGTCTATATGTAAATAGCAATGTAAACATCTGAACAATTTAAATAGTGCAACAATGTATGCATAGTGTATGTTAAAGTATGTATAGTGTATATATTATGTATTTTTATTTTGTATATATTGTGTATTTACTACTGTGCACTGTGCATGTTTATGTTTACTCACATTTACACCTGTGTTAATTTAATGTGACAATAAATGTGGTTTTAATGTTATGGCAGATCAGTTGGCTTAAGAACAGTCCACCTACCAGACACATCCATCCAACAGTGGCTGTGATAAAGGGCTGATAAGTTATGAATACCAACACCCACATATATACATATATAATATAAATACATTGTTTTATGATGTTATTGTATATCTTTCTGGAGACAAAATAATCCATTCTCTTTTATGACCTCTGTATATAATGACATGACTTGACATCATGCAAAAAGGGACAGAGGAATCTGGGTTCTATCATGCTGATTTAGTGGCCACATCTTTGCAGTGATAAATGTGTTGTGCTTGAGCGCCCTGGAGCAGAGACAGGGAGCTAATATTTCGTGCGACTTCCCTCCATCTGCCCCTGGGAGGAATACGGCTCAGGAGCGTCCCGTACCCTACCACATAAGAGCACCCAGGGACTGTGGGTAATGAGAGATTATCACCCCTGTTGAGTTGAGCAGTTGTGCACAGACACACACGCATACACACACACATGAAAGATGGTCACATTGCCTGCTGCATCATTAATGACCCAGTAATTAATCAGTCATGTTCAAATATTTTCACACATGGATAACATACGTCGTCACAGTGAATTAATAAAACGCCTTGGTTACATTATGTAGCTGGTTCAATGACACCGCACCATCCAAAGGCAACGTTTGCCCTCGCTCTTCCACGACTGGCAGCGTGGCGCAGGTGAGGTGAGGTAGTAGACTAAAGTATGTTACAAATGTGTAATTGCCAGGTCTTCCCCTGTACCTCGGTAAGCACAGCCTCAGGGTTAAACAGAAGCCAGAATTATTCAACTGAAGCAAATGAATAGTATTTGCATGGGGAATTAGAATCATTAAAGTTAGAAGGGCACAGGGAGGAGAAGTCCTTCAGAGAGGGACACTGGGCGAATTCCAGACAGACTTAGCTAGTGTCTGAGCACCCTGCTTGTAACCAGTACGTGCCCTAAATACACACCACGTAATTACAGCAAGACAACAAGCCAAAGCCCAGGAAAATGTATTTTTAATGCTGCATTAGCAGAAACAGCAGGCCATGTCTTTATCTCTTTTATCATAAACATACCCTCAAAAGATAATCTGCCTCAGTCTAAGACAATTCCTAGATTTCCTAGAAAACAATAGACAAATGCCTATTCAGTACTGAACACATGTAGAACCACTGCTTAATTAAAAAAGCAAATTTGCAGATCAGATAATAAAACTATTCAGCAACAGAATAAATTTATGAATGCACTAAAGACACAGAGTGTGCTGAAATATGTTCAAAAGCATTTGCAATTAATATTTCCTTCCAGCTGAGAGGTCTTTGTTTGACCTCAAATAATGTTTTCTTTGGTATGCAAAAGAACAGATGAGTTTCACTATCTCTACCTATGGGGTCTTTGAACCCCAAGCAGCTCATTTATTGGAGACGGATGCACTCTTTCAGCCCCCTCCATTATCTTCACATTTTCAAATTGATGACATTTACAGAAAACAGGAGTGCCTAATTATCTGCTGTTCATGCATGGGCCCAGTGCTCAAGATAGTCCTGATATAGCAGTAAATTCATTTAAATGGGAAGAAACGGAGATGAACAATTAACATGAGGAGCTTTGGTGTCTGGACTCACTCCATGTTGGTCACACCAACTGAAATGAGCTTCTTTTTAAGAATCACACATGCAATTAAAACTCACATTTAGAAGACAGTGTTGGTATGATGGTGTAATTGGTGAAACAGTAGGACAATTAAGTATATGAAGAAGACGTGTGAGTGAGGACATGCTCGTTGATTGTCGTGTTAACTGCATGTTTCCATGGGTTTGTCATGGAAATGGGATTTTAATCCTTACCGAGATATGATATTCTTTGAGTCGACACTTGACACTTTGTACCCAGCCACTAGTTTCACAGCTGAATAAGCAGAAGATTGCTTCTTACTGCAAAATATGCGATTTCTCTTCTTGCACCCATGCTAAATTGCACTTCTTAAAGAGCACAATTTTCCATGATCACCCAGACAGTATGCTGAATTTTTAAAAATAATTGTGTCATGTGATGCTTCTCCAGAACCCACCCACCTCACCCCACCTCAGAAATCACTGGTTTGGTAAATCATACTTCACAATTGAAAACAAGTAAATAACTATTAGACTTTGAACACAGAATCTGAATAGAGAGCCAAGAATACAATTTAGGCCCAGACAGGATTTATATAAAGTAGATGCATTGTTTGCTCCATATAACATTTACCCTAAGAAAAAAAGAGTCCTATAACAGTAGAACAATAAAATTGCTAAATACCACAAACTGTTACTTAAAGAACCATATACACATATGAAGTTCTATACAGGAAAGAAACCTTGAAGAACCCCTTTTTCAATGTGTATTACAGAATTACTGTTTATAAAAACTTTAATTCACTAACGTCTTTCTGATAACACAAGTACACACTCCACTAGGGGTGGGGTGGGGTGGCTTGGGGGAGTTGGTGAGGCCACTGAGTAGGGGTCTCTAATCCTTCTCCTGGAGATCTAACTTCCTGCAGGTTTTAATTCCAACCAATTCAGCCAATTGAGAACATCTGAAGACTGTAATAAGTTGGGTCAGGTGGGCCCAAAGTGTTTGGGAAGGGAGTTCTGGGTTGGGGACCTCTGGTGTTTAACATGTCTGGTGTCAAATGTTATGGCTCTAATTAGGACTAATTAAAATGTGTGAAGCAATGAGCTGAAAGCTTACAAAAACATGCATAATTAGTCCTTTTGCCACAGGATCATGCAGGTGTGTAAATCATGCGCTTCTCCTAATTAGCCCTTGAGACAACTCAGCTGTTTGCATGATAAAATCACAAAAGCAAGGTAATCTTTATTGTCTCAGTTTTAGCATTCCTGTGTTTACATAAATCCACATACTATCATTTGTTTTCTTCTGACAGACTAAAGAAAGGCTCGAGTAAGTGTGAAGGCAAGGTGGAGGATAAACAGTTTAGCGCTCCTCTCCTGGAGGCTGCACTTCTACCCAACCATCTGGAGGGGGGAGAGAGAGAGAGAGAGAGAGAGAGAGAGAGAGAGAGAGAGAGAGAGAGAGCTCAGCACTCAGCTAGAACCAAGACTGAAAATATCATCAGATATCACAACACACTCACGTCACTACAACTGCTGTCTTCTCATTTTTGCAACAATTCCACTTTTTAAGACTATAATAATATATATATACTTTCTTGTTTAATTTTTTTTGTCCTTAAATGCATGATTAACAAACCATGTTGTGATGAAAATGATACAAGGGTGAGACTGTAAATGCATTAAAGAAAATCTGAACAAAAATAAATAAATAAATAATGGATACGCCTCTCAGTCTCTTCATACTCCATCTTTCGTTGAACCCCCTCTCAATAAACACATATTACTAGTTAATAAAAATAAATATTGCAAATTTAATCTTTTCATTTATTTATAGACCAATCAGCCATAACATTAGTACCTAGTGCCTAATATGTTGTGGGTGACCCTTGCACCTTCACAACAGATCTGGCCATTCTAGGCATGAACTTCACAAGACCTCTAAAGGCATTCTGTGGTACAGAACATTTACAGCAGATCTTTAAGGTCTTATAATTTGTGAGACGGGGTTGCCATGAATCGCATCAATGAGTCTTGTGCACACATGACCCTGTTGCCAGTTCACCGGCTGTCTTTTCTTGGACCACTTATGGCAGGTACTGGCCACAGCACACCTGAAACCCAACAAGACCTGCCTGATGTTTTTGCCACATTAAAAAGCATTTTTCCTGCTTTTAACACATCGCCTTATCACCTTACCACCTTACCACATATCCCACCTCTTAAAAGATGCCACTGTAGATGAAGATTATTGTATCTTATCATAATACATATATGGTGGCATGACAGTGGTATTCATCATGGCTGATTAGAGTATTTGAATCCAGAGCAATTCACATCTGAATAATGTTTTAAAAGTAAGTGAATGTAGTATTAGTAGGGGAAAAGAAAACTAAACTCATTAATCTGCAATAAAATAAACTAGGTGGTGAATGTGGGAAATTGCAGATTAATACAAGCATTGATGCAGCATTCTTCCTATTGCAAGTGGAAGGATAGTATTGTTAGATAATATACTTTCCCAATTCGAGACAGAGAAGCTTAAAGCTAATACTAAAAATCTAAAGACTGGTTTAGCATAGCAGGTAACCACACTGCAACAACATTGCCCTCCCTGTGGCAGACTGGGGTTCAGTGCACACCAGGCCTGGCAAGCACACCACACCACACCAATAAAAGTCCTTGGGCATGACTCCTACATTTACACTACATTGGCTTACCTATGTAACACGATTCAAATGTAAGTCACTCTGGACAAGAGCATCAGCCGAAATGCCAAAAATGTAAATGTAAATAATGCTGTCTAGATGTATACAAAATGACAATACATCATTTTACTGAAACAGAAATGCCAACGCTCTGCTCTTTGTCATGAAAGTTCATTGCTAACAAAGGCAGAAGCACTAATTTGTATTTAATTGGGGTTTAATGTCACTGCCTGTTCTACAAAAACAAGCCTCATTCCACAGGCGCCTTTTCTAGCTCTAAGGTCTAAGCCGATGTGATGGCATTTAGACGACATAATACATCAACCTGTCTGACTGCGGCACACCTGTAAGCTTCTGTTAGGGTAAAATATGAGCCAGCTACACTGTGGAATGTCTTAATACATATATCTGTTCAATTGTCAAACTACCCATAAGCACATGATTGAAAATATACAGTCAAATCCAGCTATTTAGTCTTGAGCTTTCTTTTGTGTCAGAGTAAAATTGTACATCTACATGCGGCGCTGTGGTATGTCTGTGCCAGTGAAGTATAATTAAAGCATACCATTCCAGTGGTTGTGTTTAGTCTCTGAAAACTCCTTTGTGGGTAGTTGGGCCAGAAAGAAAGAAAAAATATAACACTCCTAAAAAAAAACTCCCTGATTTCCCCTGCTCTCCTTGTGAGACTCCCTTTATAAAGATGATTGCAATAAGCTGTGAAAGAGTGAAGAGACGGGTAATGGGAGACAGTGCCTCTGTAGTGAGATTCTCAGTTATTAGCCTACAGGGTCAGCATGTGCCATCCTCACTGGTGTGTGTGTGAGTGAGGATGTGTGTGCGTGATCTATTAGTCCCCATCCAGTCGCTGTGCCCCAGATCTTCTACATACTCAGAATCACAACACAGCTAAATTATTCACATCTCCATCTGTGATCACTGTCATTAAAGTGCATAAACCATTTGTAATAAACACCACAGCAGATGAGCAACATCTAACTGCTCAAACAGCTGGATTTTACCTAGCTAGGGAAAACAAACATCATAAACTCTATTCACACTCTGTCATATCACTGACATATCTAGTTTCACACTGTGCGAAATTTTAAAATATATATTTTTTAAATACATATAAAATACATCCTCAAATGTCAGTTTCACAGACAAAATAGTTGTTTTAAGATTAATATAATGTGTTTTGGAGATGGTTTTTTTGTTGTTGTTTTTTTATAATGGTATAAAAAGCAGTACTAAGAGAGAACCTTTCCTTAAGATATTTTAAGGAAATTAGAAATGATCTTTTAAGAAAATGTAGGCATTGTATCTTCTTCCCACCTCTCAAAAACACCCATGGTAGTGATGTGCAATGCTATGTTAAATCTCTCTAAGTGTGAGTGAATAGTTGTGTGTGGTACCCTGTGATGGATTGGTGCCCTGTATATGTCTTTCTGCCTTGCACCCAAAGATACCAGGTATGCTCTGGACCCACCATTACCCTGACCAGGAAGATCAGATAAGGTAAATTAATCAATTTAAGCGGGTGCTGTATACACTATATGGACAAAGGTATTGGGACACCTGCTCATTGATTGTGTCTTTCAAAATCAAGTGTATTAAAACGAAAAAAGAGGAAGGCATGGAAGGCTTTCTACTAGATTATGGAGCACTTCTGAGGATTTGATTGCATTCAGTGACAAGAGCGTTAGTGAGGTCAGGATGTTGGATTACCACCACCCTATCTTATCCTCTAACTTCCCAACTCATGCCAAATGGAGCACCATCATTGCAGAGAACACAGTTCCAAAACTTCACAGCTCAATGCTGGGGGCTTTATGCCACTCTAGCCTTCACCTGGTATTAGTCAGCACTTCTATACAGGAACTGGACAATTTGTGTATGTGCATTTGCACATCTGTGTCAGCAATGGGTGCAACTTTTTAGCTGAATGCATTCATTAGGGACATATACATTTAGTGTATCTAATGTAACTGCTGACAGACTGCAATTTTGTTGTAAAAAGTAGTTTAAAAAATATTTGCCAGTGTACAAAAACAAGTGACTATTTCCTTCATCACATGGTTTTATTATCGTGTACACAGAAAGACATGTACACGCAATAGTGAGGTCAAGACATGACAGGAGTCATATGTGCTTTTATCCTCTTGTCAAACTAAACTATCTACAAATGATCTTTTAAGGTTTAAATGATTTGATCCAACAAGAATCCAACATCCACTCATATTACCTCAACTAAAATACATAACTTAAACAGTAGGGGGCAGCACATGTCTGACACAGATTCATCATTCGTGTAAGAGGACACATAATAATTTATTGATACTGAGCCCTAAAGTGGCTAAAAGTTCAATAGATGTCACGAACTTAAAAAAAAAATAAATAAATAAATAAATAAATATAATAATGAAGCTTTATACTCCCAAGTAATGAGCGCATTTACACTCAGCCTGCAATTCAGTGTCTTTTCTCATGGCCAACTTTGCAGTCTACTGCTAAACCAGGGGAAATAACCATTCAGAGATTACAGTTAGTGGCAGAAATTAGACTTATTTCCTGTAATTAAAAAAAAAAACACCAAAATTCTCGTTTAATTCTGAGAGATCGGCACAGCACAGACCTGAAATGGGTGTGTGAGAATTTTAGTTTCAGCTTCGACCAATCAGCGCGCCGCCACCTAAACTTCCAGCCAATCAGGGAGCTCCTGGAACTTTGCAGCGTCTTTAGAGGGACTCACTCCGCAGTCGCTCCTTTATTTTGATGCACAGGGTCTCGATGGGACACGTTTTTTATGCTAATCTCTCCTTTTATACACTGCAGTGCTTTTGTCAACGCTCGGCTTTATAAGGAGGGGAATGGTGCCGTTAGCCGTTAACCCTCGCTGAGGAGCCCAGAGCAGCCCTTTTCGAAGAGCCCTCCACATTACAGCCCTCTGCCATGAGTTGTTTGGATGTTATGTATCATCAGAACTATGGAGCTCATCACTATTTGCCAGCGACATCGGTGGCAGCAGCAGCAGCTTATAAAGCAGCGTACTATCACCACCACCACCATCACCAGCAGCAGCAGGTAGGTCCCTTTTGAGACCCTCTTGAGAAACGTACATGGCACCTAAAAAGTTGAGAATAAGTAGTGTTACTTTCCTAATCTGTGATTTACTGTGTGGATTAGGCTACAAATAGAAATAGACAGTGGATACGGTTTGATTAGGTTCCTTATACCTTTAGGAAGTTGGTAGTGGTAGAAGCTATTCATGAAATGAGTTTTAATAGATGGCATTTTGCTTTTGATTTTTAGGAATGTGTAAATGTAATGCAAGAGAAATCAGTCAGGATGTGGCCTGTGTAGAGAATGCGATTAGAACAGATTACGGGTTCCTCAAAAAGCATTAATAGCTGCTTGATCATGTAGGCTATTACCAGCTCAAGAATCCAAACACTTCAGTCTGAAATTCCAAGCAATGAATGACAGCTGTGTCCCTGCACTCTCTCTCACATAAAATACCTACCTCAAGCCATTATAGCAGCACTAAGAATTTGGGCTCAGTGGAGCGGCATCACACCACTGTTACGAAGTGTGGGCAGCATACCATTCCTGTGCCAAGTGCGGGCAGTGTGCCAGTGATTCAAAGAGGATCCTCAAATATGCAGGGATCTATTTTAGTCCAGCAGCAGAAACTGAATGTGTAGGCAACGCAATTCTTAATAACCTCTTAATTACTCTCTGTGTTTTTGGTTTCCGTCTGCAGAAAAAGTTCAGTGCTGCCTACAGTAAGATGCAAGGCTCTATGGACATGCCTGCGCACTGTGGCCAGAGTAAACAGGCTGAGAAGTCCAGGGCTGAGTCCGAGCTGCAGAGAGAAGAGGGGCCGACTGGTGTTGAGGAGGCGAGGTGTAAAGAGACACAGCCGGCTGAGGCTGAATACCTGAGCGCCCGGTGTGTACTCTTTACGTATTTCCGAGGGGACATCGGGGATGTGGTGGATGAGCACTTCTCTCGCGCCCTGAGTCAACCTAGTGCCTTTACTAACGACACCAAGAGCAACAGGCACACACCTGGAGAACCATGGAAAGGTAAGAGAAGTCTACAAGAACCTTATTATCCAACTTCATTGAAAGCTCACATTACGCATGCAAGCACTTCAAGGCTAATTGTTCAGCTATTCATTTTAAGACTTAGATAGATTTGGTTTGGTAGATTTGGTAACTAATATGAAAGTGATGTAGTTTTGAGGAACTAAAGGGTGGGCATACATACAGGCTCTTTGGCTCTTAAGATGGTCTGTAGTATCTGACGCGTACTACTGCACAGTTCAGTGACTCACTAATTGCTTGTGGTTTTCAGATGGAGGCTCTCCTTCAGATGGTCAGTGTGGCTCTTTGTCCTCCTCACTGTGGAGCAGCAGTTACCCTTCTCAGACCACCAGCCCCTGCATCTCTTCTGTTCACACTGACTTCCCCACAACCGCCTTTCACACAGCAGACTCTGGCATTTGGAGTGGCCATAGCCTGACTCAGCCTGGGCTGCCCCCTCCATCAGCCCTCACTGACTCCTGGCCCTACGGCCTGGGCAGCCAGGGTGCAGCCGGATACCCTCACGTCCATGAGATGTACCCTCATATGCATCCACGCCACCCTCACCCCCACCCTCATGCCCATCCGATGCTCCATCACACCCATGGAACAGCCCTGGACCCCCGCTTTAGTCCCCTTCTGCTGCCTGGCATGAGGCCATCCTGCAGCCCTTCATCAAGCACAGAGGGAGTTAAGACAGAGCTGGAGCACAGCGCCTCTGCAGCATCCAGCTGGCCAGCGTCATTCCATGGCTCTGTGGATATCTATGACACAGGTAAGAGGAGGAGCAGCTATTCTGCATTTACTTTAATCCTCACTTTAGATCGTAGCTGTTTTGTGAGTGATTGTAAGACTCTGATCTATCAAAACCAAACATAGTTTATCCCCATAATCACAGTGTCCTATTTACTCAATTCAAAGAGTATCATGAATATGTATCCATGTTCTAATAAAATGTCATATTCTGTCTCCCACAGCATTGGAACAGGACAAAGCAAAGGCCAGCGTCTGGTTCTGAAACATTCTAAAATATCTCCTGGTGACACGCAACCTTGGAGCAGAGTGGCACTGACATGAACAATGTGAGATGGCCCATGGTCCCACTGTGGAATCTCTCCCTGGAAGGCTTTTACATTCCCTGGGAAGCAACTCAGGAAAGGAAACTTTGTCTCCCTCCGTGAGACAAGCATAATAATAAATTTGGAGGAAAGCAGCCTTTCTATAAAAGCAAACCATCCTGTTTTGAGTCAGTGTGTCTGGTGTGTGCTCACGGAGAAAGAATCATTAATGCATTCAGCTGGAGTGCTCTACCACCTGGACTATTAAAGAGCTCTCAGAGAGGAACTGCAGTGGAGGACGCCCCTTAAATATATCCGAATCTGAGAGGTATATTTTCCTACTTTTTTTGTAAAACCTTGTTGAACTTTTCCTATTTGGTGGTTGATGTTCAAAAAAGTACTTACCACTGGTTCTGTTGAAAGAACTGCCTGTGTGGGTACGATGAAGGGCAGTTCTGTACTCATGTGGCTTTGAAAGTGTGAATGTTTGAGTAGCAGACTTGTTCAAATAGAAGTGTTTATTTACTTTAATATATTTTGTTTATAGTCTTGTGATTTACAGACTTGTGAATTCTTAAAGTAATTTGTGCAAATTGTTTCTACCAAAGTGTTCAATGTTTGGTTACATTATTTTGCCTGTTGGATAAAAATGTCAATGTTTTCAGTTCTAAAATAAATTGATAAGTTCTTTTGGCAAAGATGCTATTTTAACTGAATTTACTGTCCATGCATGTAATTCAGTGTCAGTGTCAGTGTTTGTCACTATTGGCTCATAGATATATCGTTCACATTATGCTAACTTTGCAAAATGATCTTAAAATGAAGGCAGCAATATACAAGCGAATAAATCATGGTCAAATTAGGGGTCATAATTCAGAGATGACTCTGTTGAAAAGTGTTTCTCTGTGGACAAAGCCTGACCGAGTTTTGACCAATTTTGGGAAACACTGAGGCCACTGCGAATCCCAGAAGGAATAATGTCATTCCATTCAAATGCATCAGGACAACCTCATGTTTTTCACAAAGCCACAAACATTAAGACGATCCTCAAACTTTGGCATATGCAGAGACATGATAATGTATATGGCCTTAAATGTCAAACTTGGAATGTGTTTCCTGTTTAGCTAAGACCTCCGAATTCAAACGGCAGCAAGCAAATGTCCATTTTAACACACTCTACACATCCACCACAAATATGTCCTAATGTAGACTTAGATAAACCAGAGGAATGTGGAGATCTGCTGTTCGGAGGAAAGACCCAAATTCAGCCTAAGAATGCAAAGAGCGCACAATATGTGCTCTGGTGTGAAATTGGACATTATTTCGGAGAACTCCAGCTTTAAATATTTTGATGGGAGCCTGGTGCCAGAAGCTGTATTATTTTCAGCCCAAAAGACAGCTGTTGGGTCAGTTCTGGATGTGTTGGGAAAGAGGAAGGTCTGGTTAGCAGAATGCATCATTGGGGGTGAGCTTTCTGACCAGGTGTCAGGACTGACCCCTAACATTCTTTGGCATGACTGATTCTGTTGTGTATTGGCTCAAGCAGAAATAATGCTATTCTGTAAATTTCTGTAAATTTATATTTACATTTAAGGCATTTAGCAGACGCTCTTATCCAAAGCGACTTACCAAAGTGCTTCACTGTTTACTCAGAAAATATCCTTAGCTAGTTTGTATTGGAGATCATCCAAAAGATACCTCTATGCTTAGATACTACTAAAAAGTAGTATGGAGACCACAATACTCAACATACACAGCACTTTGCCCTTGCATGTACTCTTGGAAGTGGTGGGTTTTAAGTCTGCGTGTGAAGACTGCAAGCGACTGCTGTTCGGACACCCAGGGGAAGTTTGTTCCACCACCAAATAAACATATCCTCTGGCTGATTAAAGAGAGAGACTATTTTCAGTTCAGATGTTCAGGCCAACAAGACTGATGCTGATCATTTAAACAGAACCTATAAAACTGAAACACTGAAAGAGTTCTAGAAACGGGTGTCTATGGTGTGACTGTTTTATGAATAATACGAGTGTTTCAATGTTAAAGGAGCCTGTTATGATCTATGGTCTACATTAGAAGCTTTAGCCTGTGTCCGTCACTGCACTACTCATTGTTTCTCCAAAGCTCTTCATGCTCAATTGTCTGTTATGAGCATTAAATAATCCTAGTATGTTGATCATTGGAAAAAATTACACATCTTGAATAATGGACATAATTGTGCTCTAGTGGATGAACATGACCACTCAGATTAGAATGATACACAACACTGATGCTTTGCTAATTGCTACTCTCGATTATATAAGTCTTGAGATGCTGAGAGCAGAAAGCTTGTGATCCAAAGCAGCAGGAGAGCTCCTCAAGTGGCCCTAACAGAGACACAGCACAAGATAAATGAGGACTGTAAGGACCTGCCATCTACATCTAACCACTCTACACAAGAGAGAAATAAACAGCAGAAAATGCATGATCCTGTACATGGTGTACTCTCTGACAATGCATGACCCACTTGTTGTGCTCTATGAACAGGGGACTTAAGATGGCAGATCAATACTGATTGCAAATTAAGCAGAGCTTCTGAGTGGGGCACTGCTGCGCTCACCATGTGGCCATAGCAGTGCTTGTGCATCAAAAGTCTGGATGCATTAGTAATTTCACTTATACATCTGGAACAAACTATTAGCTGGTGGCAGGCTTCAATCAACATGCACAAATGTCCTTAACAGTTAGAGTGGTCCAAAGCTTTAATGTGAGAGATATGCAACAGGATGCAACCACTTCAAATCTTTATACATATGTGCTTTCAAAGTGGATTCAACAGTGACTGTTTACAGGCATTATGTGCTAAATATGTTGGGTTTATAAAATATGATGGCTAGGTACATTCAACATAATAAAAATAAAATAAAAATGGAAATGGACAAATTTACTAAACTTCTATTTGCTTTTTTGAACTTTTTTGCAAAAGTGTTTTTTCAAAGTGTGCTCACATCACAATACCATATATCATATCATATTTTAATCTGATTTCATTGTTTAAACAGTTCATGACGAATTCCCAAGTAGAATCAGTTAGAAATTCTATATTAATATCTCACTATATTAACTTACATTAAAACCAATATTTCCATTTTCAGTACGTTTACCATTTTAAAAATATACAGTGCATTACAAAAGTATTCAACCCTTTTGCAAACTTCCAGAATTGCAAATGACACTTACACAAAGTGACCCAGCCAGGCAATTGTTTGGCAGCAGCTTACGCAACTACAGCTTAGACAAAGACTTCTTCTAAGAATCATCTTTTGCTGCAAATGCAGCAAACCGACAGCAGTCTGTTGGGGTAAATGATTTCCGCTCATTCCTCCTGTCAGATTTGCTCCAGATTATGCTCCAGGTTGGGTGGATGCTGCAAACTGTCAAATAGTGCCACAAATTCTCAGTTTTTAAGATCTAGACTTTGACTCGACCACTGTAGAACATTGACCTTTTTGTTGTTTAACCACATCTGTGTTGCTTTGGCCTTGTGCTTGGGATCAGGGGCCCCAGGGGTGTAGTTAGAATGATTCTAAAGGCCTGTGACTGACAGGGGCACTAAAACTGTATTAGATGTATATTAAACTATTAACGTCAGCTATGCGGCACAGGCTACAAAAATCCTTGGCATTATAACATTCTCTATATGGACAAAAATATTCAAACACCAACATGCTACACTAACAGGAGATCTTATGACATTCCATTCTAAATTCATAGGCATTAATATGGATTTGAGCCCCTTAGCAGCCATAACAGCAGGCTTGGAACTTTCACCAGCTGACTTGTGGCAATGGTGGCATCCTATTATAGTACCACACTGGAATTTAGTGAGCTCTTTAGACCCACCCATTCATTTCACTAACGTTTGTAAAGGCAGGCTGCATGGCTAGGTACTTGAATGAAACACCTGATTTCAATGATTAAAAGACATGTCCCAATAATTTTGTCCATCTAATGGATCTTGAGAGAATGTTTCATAAGTGCAGTTTCATTACTACAAGACATACACAAACAAAGCTGGACACATTGCACATCACCTCACCTCACTGTTGTTTGTTGTATTATTTTGTACAGAAAATATGAAAAATCTCAAATGTAGAATGTAGCTAAACATGGGATTGGAGAAACGCAAGTATCATTCTGAAGGATATTAGCAGCACAATCCTACAAACGTCCATTAAAATTGTGAAGTGAGTGGTGAATTGTGAACTCTCTTTTTGGCTACAACCTAAGTGTCTCTTTCAGTCACATTTCTGACCATCTCATACTAGGGGACTTATGAGTGCTTTGCATCATAAACCTTAAACATGCATTGAAAAATTCAAGCATGTTTCTCTGATCTCACAGTTATCAGTTCAATCAAGAAAATTCTTCAGAGAGTGAAAAATTCTCAGACAAGGTAACTCACTAAACTCACTAAAAACCACATGCAGTGATAGTGCAGGCTCAGTATCAGGGGTGCTGTCAGGGATTATGGCCCCCATTAAAAATCTATTATACTGGGCCCCACAACTCCACAGCCCAACAGTCAGTCACAGGCCCTTGGAATCATTGTAACTCCCCGTCCCCCATTCGGGGCCCCTGCCTACCATAGACTTATATCTTTAAGCACCACACCATAAAGTGATGACTGGCCTCCTCTGGCTTCCCCTTCACTAGTCTCCTTCTTGCTTTGATGCATGTTATGTCAGTGCCTGGGTGGTGCTCCATCAATCCAGAGAATGTAGTTTTACAGTAGAACCTCTGCACTGAGCACTGTGATCTTAAGCTCATATACGGCTAGTTCAGGGCATCCAGAGCATCCATTTTTCGTTCAGAGATTATTCAAGCTCTATGTGATCAACTGAATGCCTGTGTCAACAATAGTCCACCATAAAGTAGCTAATTTCACAAATTAGACGTAGGGTTTGGATACTTTGGTGTGTACTGTGTATGAGGCTTCGTTGTGGAAGTACCAATATGACATTTCTATATTTAATCTATATGCCAGTCTTTCACTGTATACTGACAATAATTGCTTGTCATCAGTAGAGACTCCACCTCTCCAGAGAGAGGAGACAGAGGATGCTCCACTTTCTGCAGTACATTCTCAGCAGTGTAGAAGGAAACAAACTTTCTCCCCCGACACTGCTCTCCAGGCACAGCCCCTCCCTCAGGAAACCAGCCATTGGAAACATGCAGCTCCTGCCTGGAGCACAGGAATCAAAGCACTCGGCTTGTAGTCCCTGCATTAACATGTAATGCACTTATATGCTAATTCACTGAGGGCTCCTACTGGTACCCTTTGGACACACCGCAGGCACTTCCAAACCCGCCAGTTGACAGCGCATGGTGCAGGATGTGGCCTGAAAGTGTTTAACTACCATCTCTGAATAAGGAAAGATTTGAGAACCACTAATGCTATGACAATGAAAAATATCAACAAGTTTTGAAAATGTTTGCTTTAGATAGCTTTATTTAAACTATAACTACAGTTTGTTTTTAATTATTTTTATTTATGTTAAGACAAGAGAAAGTTCCTGAAAGTGAATGATGGCATTTTCAAATTAAAGTCAAGAGGCTTTTACTGTCATTCCATACAAGCACTTAGTGGGGCGGAATCACATTCTTTCAGCACTATGGTGCAGCATATAAACAATGCAATGCAGATACATAGTGCAAATGTAAATGTGCAATCATGGAACCAGAACAACAACAATAAACAGACATTAAACACAGTAAACAGACAGGACAGTGCAACACCACCACAGCACTCAGTACTGAATGTGTGTGGTGGGGATAAGGTGCATGTGGAGGTATGTAATGAGCTATGACAGCTATTCTAATGAATTAGTCACAATAGTATAACTGGCAAATCTTATTTTGTTAACAAACAAATGAACTGATGGAACATCACATTAATGACATTCTGAGGCACTTAACCCAGTGTAAACACCAGTGAATGTAGGATTTATAATACTGTGTCATATTTTGAATTTGCTTTCTCATTGTGGCACAAAAACCTCTTAAATGTCATCTTTGCATGAGAAAAAAAAAACGTATTAACTTTCAATGGAAGTCAATGTAAAAACATTTCAAAAATCTTTTACAAAATAAATCCAAATTCATTTTGACTATTTCTATTAATGTTGACATGATATGAAGAATAACAGTCAGATTAAAATGATATCCTAAAAGTCATAAAAGTTTTTTACATGACAGCAACCATATATACTGTGCACTTTATGTCCATATATCATTAGGATATGAATATATATCATATATCATTATGAATAAAAACATATGATGTAAAAAATTCTGAAATGTTGGAATCAGGAAATATGTTGCTTGCATTACTTTAATAACTACAATTAAAATAATAATAATAATAATAATAATAATAATAATAATGAATATTATACTTAATGTGTTGAGATTATAAATGTATTTTTAAAATGTATTTGAGTATTAGGGGTCACCAGGTTTCAAACATTCAAGTAGACAAACACTTGAAATAAACAATGTCTGTTTTTATTTTATTTTTTTTGTTTCTTTATTATTTAAGTATTTATTATAAATAAATATTAAAATGAATCTTTTAAAATGCAATTACGTTTTATGGTTGAACATTTGAGAAACTGTAAAACACTACATTTAAATCTATATCTTTCCATCAGATGACTTCTCAGATTAAACAAAGTAAGAGCTATGAACATGTGAATGCCACCATACTGTAGTGAACATGGTTTTTAGAGACTCATCCATTTCCTCTACTGAATAAACAGGTTTCATATTGTCACACATGAGTGGCACTTAAACCTGGGCCTTGAAAAAGTGGATCATCGTATAGGCTATGAGCTGTTGCTCGACAAGTGAGATAGAGAGCTAAGATGTCAGAGCAGAGCTCACTCTCCCTCTCTCTCTCGCTCTCATCTGTCAGCCCCATTCCTGCGTAATTGAGCGGATGATTAGTCTAACAATCACCAACACAACGCCAGCTGTCTGGATGTGAAACTGCATAAATACAGCCGCCCCTATTTCATTACACTCCTTTGGCACGCCTCTGTTTTCTCAGCAACGTACAAGAGCATATGGCAGTCATAAAGCCAGCCTCAACCTAGCCTGATCTGGACCCTAACATCCACATGCCAATTTCTCTTCCAATTTGGAGGAATCATTTTGACTAATTTGCTTTCCTCATGCAAGCCGCTGAAGATGAAACACCGCGCTCTGGTTCTGTTTGGATATTAAAGGCAGGGTCCATTTTCTTCAGCCAATACATGTCAACACCCTTGTTAGTTGTGTTAAATGAAGCGTGGTGGTTTTATTAAACTGCACATTTCCTCTGATTGGAGCTCTCACTTGTTTTCAGTACAACCTGAGCACCCGTTACTAAACTAAGTTAAAACAGAGAGTTTAGTGGAGCAGTGCAAATTACACTAGCTGAGGACTCCTTCTAACTGATATTTAAAGGTGTGGCAAAACAGTAGTCTGCGAAGGTGAGGGAAAACTGCCAAAGAGCACAACGACAGGCTGACCATCTCACCTACTGGTGCTAGGAACCTCCGGGCCCAGTAACCAGAAACACATAATCAGTTTTGGAATTCACAACAGCAGCTCTACAGTTCCTGGCTTGCTCCTCTTCACACTGTGTAGCTTTAATAAAGCTATTCACTTATATCACTTCAGCATGTTATTGAAAACAAGGCATACTTGCACACACCATTAAATTAGTGGTCCAAGTATGTGGTCAGTGGAAACGATGACAAGTGACATGGCGGTAAATCAAACTGGATCATGGCTTATAACACATGCTTAGGTCAACACTGATGAGTGTTTATAATCAGGCCTAGGAATCAGCATCAGCTTTTCAGCTCTCTCCACCTGCAGAGCACTTGCCCACCCACCAAGTAATGAGAGTGCATTCCTTACACATACTGACAGTTCAACTTCCCCTATTTAACACCAGGCAATAAAAGCCTTACGATTCTATCAAATATGTATTATTTCAGGACAGTGGTAATAACAGTGTGGTTAATATGCACAGTCGGAAATATTGGAGAATTTGCTGTAATGAAGAATGGAAAATCTGTACAAATCATTAGATGTGTGTTTCTATGGTTGTGAATTTGCCAAGCTTCTGCTTTCTAATGTCTGTCCTTTTTTTGCTGAAACGTACATGCAGTATTGAACTGTCTTAATTGAGTCATTAAGTCATTATTTGCTTGACCACACTGCATTACAATATTGGTGTAATCTACTAGTACTTCGCTTATGACTGAGGTGGAATTAGAATTCTGTTCAACCAGTAAATCAGATTTTAGATTTCAGTACCCTACTCTCATTTGTACCACCATATCAGAGGCAATAAACTACTTAACATTTGGACATGTGGAAAACTTGTAGAGCATTACTCCAAGGTAATGGCCATTTAAAAAACTAATTTTTATGTAAACATATTTATTTACTTAGTATTAAACATATCATTCACGTCACAGATAACCCCACCTCTCCTGCAACTCACAGGATTTTCCCGCAAACGAGTATTGGCGCGTTGATGTCCGCAAATTATATACAATATCAGGCTCACTTGTGGACTTTTTGGGAGCAAGCGAGTGATACAGAGCAAGTGAGTGACAGTTGTAGCGAGAAAGAGTGACACAGAGAACATCCTGATTGGTCTCTCCTTTAGCTCAGTAGACCCATCAGTGCTCCCTGTGGGCAGGCTCATTGTGCATCAGTTCAGTTCAGTGTCCTGCAGCTCTATGGTAGTGTACAAAACAGAAAATAGTGCCACAATCATATAGGTGTTGCTCCTTTGTTTACAACAGTGACTTTCTATTGCCATACAGGGTTAAATAACCGTAAAAGACAAACTGAGGTTAACAGGTTAAGCTGTTAACAGGCTAAAGTTAAGATGCTTCATTGATGTCTTTCGCGATGAGTGTGATGAACTCCCTGTAAACTTTCTAAAAGTTATGACAGAATACAAAACACACACAATGAGCTGAATAATACATCTGTATATAATCTGCAAATAGCTACCCAACGTGGCTTATAGATTAGACCAAATCACCAACAGTATATAGACATAATGAAAAATAATAAGGATACGTGTGAGTGTGTTAGCCTTGTATGTTGGCCTTCCCATGATAAATATTTACTAAGGATTAAAATGTAAATGGTTCTTGAATTGAAAATATTACTTTTTTTTTCATTACATGGAGGTTCTTCATACCCAAACATCTCATTTATACAAAATAGCTCTTTAAATTGTTGTCAATTGAAAGATGCAAAAGGAGCAAAACTGGTTGTTCTGTGGTGTCACTTCACAAAATGCTGTCAGACACCTTTATCACACTTATTGTCAATGTCCTGACTATGGTGATCGTAGCATGCCACTTTTTGAACATTATTGGGTAGACTGAATCCATTCAGTGTGACACAGGGCCCACAGAAGACAACCATACCCATTACTCTAAACAACTGGTTATTCTTATCATGAAACACTGATACTTAATGGCCATTTTAGAGAGCATGTACTTCCAGCAAGATGCCCTTATCCATTTAAGGCAAACGAGCAAACAGACAAACAATTATTCAATACTAGGCCATTTTAAGATCCTCTATTGAAGGTATTCGAAAAATGTCCCCGGTCTTTGTGTACAATGAACATTCATTCATTCAAGTTATATCTCTGATATTGCTCCTAGTGAGAGCGGTTTGAATATGGTCAGAGCACGACAAATATTTTCATTAGTGGTGCTAAGCACCAGGGCTCGTGGTCATCTGATGAGAGGAAGAGATTCATTAGCAGTCCTGTCCCTGGCTGCACCTCAGCTTCCACTAGTCATGTCTAAACACAATCTGGTCTGCTGATGGATGAGCTACAGCAGGAGCAGGTGGGAGCAAGCAGGAATCTTCACATTGACCACTAGCACTGAACAGTCCATGCTCTCATTCCCAATCTATGCTCTCCACACTCACTCAAGCCTAAAACTCACAGCTTTTTGCTATTTGTATGAAAGACAATGAACATCATGTTTTATTACTATCGCCATGACAAAATGTGGTATTTCTGAAATGCTAACTTTACAAGTGATACTGGTCTGAATTGTTTATGCAGTGTAAAGCACAGTTGGTGCTTTCATGTAAATGCTGCAGATAAACTAAAAATATAATCATAACTATTCATAGAGGATGTTTCGCGCATTTAGCAGCTTAAAGTGCTTTACAGTGATACAGTCAGTAAAAAATATTAATTATTTATTAATAAGTAATAAATACAGTTTACTTTCCAAATGGTTTTCTTTATTTATTAAATTATTCTTACAAATATGCACCATAATTGATTGCCTAATTGCTTTTAATGCATGTTCAATTCTGGACCATTTCAATTGAAAATGAGAATGGTCACACAATGAAAATTGCATATATTTTAATAATAAAAAAACAATACACAAAAAACAATAATAACAACAAAGGAGTTTGCTATGTACCATAACCCTGACTAGACACAGCACACAAAGTGAACTTATCAAACTATCAGTTCCTCATGGAAAAGGCAATGTGTGGCTTGGTCTTCCCAAAGGCTCTCAACAGAGTGAGTGAGCTCCACACAGCCCCGGTTAGGTAATGAGAGGCAGTGCTTAGCCAAAGGCTAGAATAACACAGCCCAGCGCATGCATAGCTGGAATACTTCTCCATTTTAATAAGAGATTAGAGGGCACCCTCCACCTGTTTCCGCGGCTCAGGCGTTTGGCAGCGATCCGTGTGGGCCTCGGCGCGAGACCACAGCCTTTACATCTGTTTGGCATGTTGTGCTTTTCAATCACAGTGGCCCCGGCCGGCCATGCCACAGGCTTCCTGGGCTTACAATGAGATTAGTGTGTTCTGCTTGGGACGGGCCCTCATCTACACAGCCTCTTGTTTTTCACCACAGCAAAGTCAACAGCTGGAGTGGAATGTAAATTCACAACGGCATCATTTGTTTGAAGTCCGTCTAAAAAGGTCAATTAGTCCAGGGGCCAAGGAAGAAGAAGAGAGAAAAAGAGTCTGAAGGTACAGAATATGACAGCCAGAGGCATGAGTTTGTAGGAAGCGACTGCTATTTCTGCATTCAAAATCCTGCTGACATGTTTTATTCATGGTTAATAATTTGCAGGTGGTACATTTTAAATCACTATGCATTGTAGACCAGTTCACTGTGCCAACTCAGAGTCCATCTCTGAAGGCTAAAAAGTACCAGACATGCATCTGTTATCATAAAAAGGGCTCTGGCTGAGCAAAGTTGAGGCATACTACAGCCAGAGCGATGTTGCACAGTTGACTCAGACGCCTTTCTCCCACATAAACCTTACACAATTGTAATACAGGTAAGCAAAGTATGCTGCAAAAAATGCCCAGCACTAAAACATGTACTTATCATTATACGTCATTATATTTTCCCCACATAGACAATGGCTTGAAGCAGACCGATGATGTCTAGGGTAAAAGCCTTACTGGACTGCAAAAAAAAAGCCATTCAAACCAAATGTTCCCCAAACATAGTCAACTGACCAAGTCATGTTTGGTGGCTTAAGTATCCTTCTTCACTTTTGTACTGGAGCCATGAGGCTAATGTAGCTAACATGTAATGGAAGTCTATGTGACCCAAAAACTAGAACTACAGCAAATTCCAGACACTAACCCATAATCACTTTCAGTCTTCTTTAATATTTTCATATTCTGTACTCTAACATCAGAACTATGCAGGTAATGTAGCTAACATGTGATATCACTACACAGCAATTTGCTATCTTAGTGTGACCATGTTTTGGATTTCAAAAAAGAGGACACTGAGGACACATGAGTGCCCATCTTGGTCAGGATGTTGCGTCTGGGGGAATTCAAGTAGGCCTAAGTTGTAGGACTATGGCAGTGTGTATGTGTGTGGGTAGGATGGAGTTAAATATCTCTAAAATCATGCAACTTTGTTTATGAACAATAATACATAAACATTTACTCATTTACCAAGGCTAATGCATTGCCTTTATAGCTTATATTGCTAAATAATCTCCTTTCATTTTTAACCTAAAATAAATAAATAAACAAACAAAGTCAGTAAAATCAAACATATGTGTTTATTTACATTTGCATTTATGGCATCTATAGACAGTCAGTCGGCCATGGTGCGCAGCAGTTTGACCAATGGTTGATGTAGATGCAGGTACATGTAGACCGATAGTGATAGTGAACAGGCCGGACGGGTGGTGAGCAGGTGGGTCACCATAGCTAATAATCTGTCTAAAAAAACAAATCTTGCCTAAATTCAGTTGTCAAGTTATCATATAGACTTCAAATGGAATGGAATGCAGCAAAAAATGCACCTTGACATCAATTGTACAATGCTACTTGGTTGGCTATTATCTCCCATTATTGTTAGCTACATTAGCCTCACTCTTCCACTTCACAACATAAGAAGTACACTTTGGACACCATTTTCAAATCTTGCCTGATGGTAAACATGGGTTTTTGGCCGAACCATTGCTGTAGGGCAAATATAGCGAGATACACACTCACTGGGATGAGATTTATAACCACCTCAGACAGCTATTAAATGAATTATCCTCAGAGCTGCACCTGCTGCACTTTACGGCAGTGCGTGTCATCACTTCTCATATTTCACCATGCTCACGATAAATCAAAAGCATGAAGTTTTAGCTAACTCCAACAGGGAGAAATAAACTGCTATATACACAACACTTGCACTCTGTCTTAGACTTGCAGAAAGGCACACACTGAGAAGCCCTGGAATGAAGAGGAAATGCATAGGACTCATCTCTGTGTGTTCGTGTTATAGCCATACTGCTTTTTTTCCACTCACTCTATTAAAGGCTTAAAGTTGATGCACAGCAGAAGGAAGATGCGTTGAGAGGACTGTAATCCTGTGTGTTTACAGTCTCCTAACTTTGCTCATATTCAGTCTGTATGTTTGTGGACACCCCTTCTAATGAATACATTCAGCTACCTCAGGTTGTACAGTACTGCCAATAAAATAGGACTCTTTGGAGCAGATCAAAATGAACCTATTAGCACCATGCCTAATGCTAGGCATGGGCTAGAGGGGTATAAAGCTCTGAATCATTGAGCTGTAAAGCAGTGGAAGTGTGTTCTCTGGATTGATGGTGATCCATCCAATACTTATTGGATGAGTTGGGGAGCTTGGAATGAGGTGGGGTGGTGATCAGTGAAACAGTTATTCCAGCAAAAGCAGGATAAACTCTTTTTAATATCTATGATTTTGGAAGAAATGAATGAGCGGGTGTCCCAATACTTTTGTCCATATAGTGTAAGTGGTATGGCTCTGTTGGCCTGATTCCTTCCTGTGCCATTGACCTGCTGCTTTCCGACAGCCCCCTGTTGTGGTGAATCAGCCTAAACACACAAACAGCAAAGCTCTCACACTGTGGCATCACTGACATCCCTCTCCCTTCAAACACGGCCATTGTCAACTAATTGAGTTAGAACACACTCAAGTCTTCATACAGGAAGCGATCTGTCAAAATCTTGTCATGTTCCTAATTACACTAAACGGTAAGACTGGTCTTCGATAATTCAGCGCTTTCTGTCTGTCTTTTTTATCAGGTACTTAGCCTTAGCCTTAAGCGTTTTATAAATTTCATTATTATCTTAATGTGATTTGTTTGCACTGTTCTGCAAGATCTTCTTGAAAAGACTTGATCACCAAAACCAAAAGTACAGGAGGATCTTTCTGGTTGATTCAGTTAGAAATTCATTCTGCCACCTGCTCCACATTCAAAGCCCTGCTAAAACCCAAACCTCTACCTGCTGCTGTGTTGTTCCCAACTTCTATGAGGCTTCTGAGGTATCACTGCTAGACAAGTAACCCTTATCCACCAAAAGCTGAGCTGAGCTTTAGGGCAGTGGTACGGTGTCCCAGGCTGACACCTGCACCATGCATCACACTGAGTATCAGGGGAGGGAAGACATGACAGGGGGGAGGCACTTCACATATGTAAAATGTCTCCAATGGCAGCTCCCTGAAATACCTGTCAATCAGGCCAGAGGAAGCTGCAGTAGGTGCGGCCGGCGCGTGAGGAGCAGGGCCGGCGCTGCTGTCGCTCAGCCTGAGCCGTGCCCAGCAGGGGAGCCAACCTACACCCAGCTCAACTCCAGTAGGCTTCTCCATGGGCAGGCCAGGGCCTAAACAAGCAAGCCTGCTGAGCCTCAGAGGGAACAAGCCTGCCACTGTCGAAGGCTCAAACCGAATGGCAGGACAATGGCAGGACAATGGAATTAGCTGCCAATTTGTATGACTTCCCCTCAGGACAGAGCCATCTTATCCTGTTAGGAGCTAACTCTCGGCTGGCCTACACAGCCCCTGCTTTGAGGCAGAAGAGGGATAAGCAGGATAAAGCCCTTGTTATCCCACTTTCCCCTCAAAGAGATTACAATCTCTGCTGCGGTGCAGCTTTTGGGTGGCGTTCGCATGTCGGTCGACGCTTCCCACGCTTGACTGACACCGTGCCCCGGGAGGCGTCATTCCTTCAGGACACATCAAGTGTCACGTCACTGTAAGAGCTCAGGTACTGAAGGCTGGTCTATGGATGTGACATACCAAACTCTTTCCGGCACTGTCTGTTTGACTTCTCTACACCAGCTGGGGGTAAGGAGCAATAGTCAGGCAGCAGAAAGAGGGGGGAGTGGAGTAGTGGAGTGGAGGACAAGAGCCTGAATGGAGGGAAGCGTGCTGCCTTGTGCGTCAGGGGGCAGTATGAGTGGAATGTGCGAGTGATAATGGACTGTGGCGGGTTGGTTCTGTTCGCCCGATGCCACAATGGCGTCTTTGACAGCTGAGAGAACGCCGCTTTTGTGCGAGTCTGCCAGTGACACTACACATTGTTGTGAATGCTCCACATAGCTGGCATTCTGCTTCATGCCTTCTTCTGTGTTCTTGGCTTATCAAAAATTCCTTCTTCTTTCTCTCCCGCACTTCTTTTTTGTGTGGTTGCACACTGTATTGGCAGCTACTGCTGAGGCCAAAGGAGCCTCACAGAATGCTTCCTTTAACCACCAGCAGCTCCTACCGATGACCTCACTCAAACATACAAACTCTCAGAATGCTGCAATAAAAAGGCATTTACAGCAGACCAGTATACGATAAACTATTCAGAATATTACATTTGAACGCTCATAAAAATGTCTGTTATGGTCTGAACTTAAACTGACAAGACATACTACACTGAAAAAAACAAGCTCATTGGATTTTGTCAAAAACATTTATATTATCAATATTGAAATATTGAACCGGTTCAGTATTGAGGTAGGGCTTCCAGAACTTTCCAGAATGGCGCTTGTATGTTTTTTTTTTCTTTTCAATTAAAAGAACTTCAGCTGAACCTCTGATTTATTGTCCTTCCTATATGTGTATCAGCGATCCGCAGATGTTGGGCAGGGAAGAGTAGATGAGTAATAAACACAGGTTTTCCAAACCAACCGCACAAAGCATAACCCCAGAAGGTAGATGAAAACACTTCAGTGTTCTCATTTTGCTTTTACAATATCTCAGAACATCTCTTATTTGAAGAGGAGCCCTGGCGCACTCACGAGGAGATACGCTAATTGAGTTTCCATCTCATGTCTTTTAGTAATTGGGCCATAGAGAGGTCGAGAGAAGAGGATGGAACACTGAAAAAAAGGAAAACAACAAAATTAAAACTGATCTTAGCCTAATTACTCTGTATCCTTGGCTGATTTTTAAAGTTGCTGGAAAAGCAAGTCTATAGGAAGAGCCTGAAGGCTTATTAAGAGCTATAGCATACGCATCAGGTTTGGAGTCTTCCTTTTGAGTAAACACTTCTGAGGGATGAACAACAACAGAATCAAACATACAGCAGTACATTTCTCAATGTAATGTCAGAAAAGACTCTTCCTCATGTGCCAAAAGGCCTCTACCACAAGTGGTACAGTACCAGTGTGATTACTGTAATTAAGGCTGTGGTGAAAATCATATCACCGCAATGCTGCAGTTATGCGATGCCCACCATAGGGTTGAGCATATTCTCGTCATCCGCGCAGTTATTTATTTATAAAAAGGATAGTTCAAATTCTAAGATGTGATTGACTGAGCCAGGTGTAGGGATGGGCTGTATAAAAGGTAATAACATATCTTTACATAAAAATGTTTGATGGTATCTCCAAATGAGGACAGTATTTCAAAATGATGACGTGTCTGATGTGTCAAATTTCCATTCTGCATCTACTCAGTACACGGACAAACAAGTGGGTAGGAAAAAATGGCCCACCGTAGTTGCAAGTTTAGCGACGTGCTGAGTTCCATTGGAGGGGAGAGCAATCACAACAGGATGATCCAGTCTGCAAGATGTCAAAAACACCCCTAAGTCTATTCACTCGGCTTGTGTACTCAGATATGATTTGAGCCTCAGTTAGCTGGAGCACAATCTGAGCTGTGGTGTATAGCCTGTTAGCTAGTTAACTTTTCTAAACCTATCTGGCAGGCTACGAGTCCCAACACAACATAACCCATCACATTAGGCCTTTCTGTCATTCCAACACCAGTCACTCAAGTTTTGTATTGTCCTTACACATGCCAGTCAACCGCAGCTGCACTGGGCTGTCTGATACTTGGTGGTACTGTAGTCGAGCAAACAGTGGCTAGCTTAGAAAATGGGCTACAGAACAAACCCAGTTGGTTGCACCAGCAGATGTTTAATGCATATAATAAGTGGGGTTTCAGTCAGTCAGACTTGAGCGTGTTCTGTGGTGAGCAGAATGTTATCATGCTTCTAAGCTAATGCTAACCAGCTTCTCCTTATTCACAGCAGTTACACATCATCAGACTGTATTCTGTTTTTACAGCCCGAAAAAAAAATTGTACATGTGAAGTTTTTATTCTTCTCATGTAAAGTTTTGGTGATACAAGGTTTTTGTGTGGCACCAAACATTTACATTTAAATTCAAGTAACTGAAAAATGCTCTAAAGTAATGTGCAAAATAAAACTTGAAAACTGTTTATTTATCTTGGTTGTAAGCATGTTTTATCTGGAACTATTTAGATTACACATAAACAGAGTAAGAAAAATAAGATGTTTTAGGAAAGTTATTGATACAATAGTTAAAAATCTATTTGGATTTGTTTAGTTTCACCAGCAGCCCACCTGATTTCCTTTAAAGAAGAACTGATCAGATAAACTAGGCAGCCATAAGGTCGCCCTAAATATTGGGTTGCTGTAATAAGCTAACACACGTGCATCAGAACCATTTATTTGTGTTTTTGCTAGTTGTAATGTGTTTTACATCATTTTGAAATTAGGAAAATACTAATGATCAAACCCCTGGTAGGTGTTTCTAATCTTTTGAGTGGGACATTGAAGTTAAGAAGGTTTTTTTTTTCTTTCTCCGATTTACCGTTTAGTTACTGTGTTACCATTTAGGTAGGAGGTTTGCTATGACAGCAACAATTTGCTTTTATAGTCATCAAGATGGATTTAATCTCTACCTGCACTTTTTACTGTGAAGACTCTCAAGAGCCAGTCTGCAAATCAAGAAGGGAAGCCAAATACTGTGTAAAGTGAGCTGCAGCCAACAGAGCCATCATTATGGTAAGCTGAACCCAGTCCAAGAGGGCATGGTAATGAGGCTGGAATTGAGCCGGTTTCCTGTCCTTTCACTATCCGCCGAAAAACAAGGGATTTTATGAAGAGAAAACATCATTCCTTGCCATGCTCCAGGGCCCCTCCCTTTCTCACGCAACTGCCCTGCTGTGATACAGCTCGATGTGGGCCAGGCCGCAGCTCATATATGGCATCCACATGTGTTCTCTCTCTCTCTCTCTCTCTCTCTCTCTCTCTCTCTCTCTTTTTCTCTGATATATTCTGTATATGCTGCAAAGGCATCTTACAAGCAGCTGGAGCACCAAAGAACATGGTAACACTAACCTATTGCTGAATTACTCAGGTGTCCTGCAGACAATTGCAACTTGCCCTTACTTGTAGCTTATCCACACTCTTTCTATTACACATGCTTTAGTGCAGCAATCAGCATTGTGTACCTAAGGAGGCTCGAAATGCACTTTCTGTGTTCACCCATACCCCCTCAGGTCTGGCAAAGCTACACCCCCAGCTGTTGCACTACCACCCCAATGCCAGTTTGCTGTTAGGCCCTCTGTTTGATCTTTTAGATTGTGCAGCTGTAACATGAATCTGCACTTATTTAGTGTGTTTATGTCTCCCTCACACGCGTTCACTGGCATATGGCATGGATGGGACAGCGAATCACATCAAAGGCTTTTCACAATCCAAACTCTCGGACTGTTCCAGAAACCTTCGCTTAGAACAACGTCAAATAATCCGAAATGGGAAACAGCACCGTCTTCACTCTCTGCTAGTTTCTCCATAGCTAACCATGTATGTGTATAAGGACACATTAAACGCAATGTTGCATTAGATTAAATGCATTCATTCAAGTGCTGGTTTCTCAGAGTTCTGCCCTGAAAAACAAGCTGTGGATGATCATTCACAGCTGTCCTGGCTTTCAACAGGAGTCAATTTAAATGTATATACAGAAGGTTTGGATTTACTGTTTGCTGCACTTCGTTCAATGTGATGCTTTTTTTATGACAGACATTTAGCAGTGTCATTTATTTTTACGTGAATGTAAATGTACAAATACGAGTGATAGTTGCCCTCCGGTATGCAATGGCCTACTCAGGGTGTGCCTTCATTGCACCCAGAGTCACTGTGATCATGTTACATCTCTGTTAGGCATTCCGCAGGCCTCCATTCTTAGTACGTCCCACTAATTAAGAAAGATAAGAGCATGCATATGCTCCATTAAACCTTAGGGCATCCCGGGGAGCTTTTGGAGCAGGTTCAAGACCACTTCATCAAATTTATCACCCACTGCAATGGGAATAACATTAACAAAAGGAATTAAGCATTGTGGCCCACCTGGGAATTGGCTCGTAAGAAAGAGTGTCTGTTTCTGCATGGGTGACTTTTTATTTGCTGGAGGACCTGTAGGGCAGTAAACGGACTGATCTGCGCAGTCATAAAGCCTTGTACTGGCAAGGCTGGGAGATGAGGGGTAGGGCTTTACCGCTACATCACTTAGATCACTTTGGGGGAAGGCAAAACAAGGGCCTGACCATGATGTCCCTCCCAAGACAGCAATTCAGACTTTTTGCCAAAGGATCTGAAAGCACAGATCTAGAGCAGCAAACAAACAAGCAACAGCATTCTCCCTAAACTAGAAAGTGGGTCAGTATGAAATGTAATGCATAAAAAGAAACACAGCCATGAGCTGTTTAGAAAAACTACAAGCTCATACTTACAGAACCTAAACAGATCATCTACAGCAGCAAGGAACGTTTTTATTGCCTGTAAGGCAAGGTGGTAGAGTAGCCTAAACTTTGAGAAGTAGTACTGAGTAACTTAAAGGAGTGGTTTGGCACAAAATCTAATTAACATTTCAACAACAGTTGTTCAAAAAAGCCTAGATGCAGTTGATCAGCCAAGACATGTTTGCTATCTGGCGTGATTCCCTAGACTGCAATGGGAGATACTAGGCTAACATTGCTAATAAACATTGGACTTAGGCTGTCACCAATTTCGTTTATACAAATATTTCAAAAATGTGTTATTATATTTGTTTAAAATATCTAAAAAGCTATATAACCACGTTTGTTTTAAAGTCAGAAAGACGGTGTGGGCTGGCCTTGGAATGGTTTATTTTTGTGTTCCGGTTTAACTGAAACTGGTGACCATCTGAGTTAAGAGTGTGTTAGCAATGTTAGCCTAGATGCAACAGAAATATATTGTGATATTTGGGGAATTACTATGGTAAATGTGTTTTTACCAATATAGTAAAATACATGTGTGTTAATTTTACAAAAAGCTCAATGCTGGGGGACTTTATACCCCTCTAGCCCACGCCTTACATTCCACTCTGCTCCAAAGAGTTCTATTTTATTGGCAATAGTCCTGTACAAGGAATAGACAAGCTGTCTGTGTGCATTTGCACATAAGATAAGTCTAAAATAATCAGTATATTGGACCAGGATATACTGTCATATGTGTTTTTGTAGGAGATTCCAAACTAATGAAGGGAATGTAAATAAAATAAAATAAAAAAATAATAATAATAATAATTTTTTTTTTAAACATTTATAGGAGTACATGGAACTATGGTAACATTACTATGTTCATAAGAAACCACGTATAGGTGGAAGGTGGAAACAAGTAGGAGGAGTATGTCGGGATAAGGAAGCACAAGAGAGAGAGTCAGGAGAATTATGGGCACAGAGACAGAAAAAGCTCAGCTGTACCTGCCCTCATGCCGGTTAGTGTGGCCCTGAGAACTCTGCTAATCGGTCCAGTTCTCTCCAAACACAGCGCTGGCCCTGAGCCTGCTACGCATTCCACAACTTCCAGACAACTCCGACGTTATTTTCAGGCAAAACGGCATCAGCCTCCTCACATGACATTCCCAAAAAAGGCTCTGCGGCCTGAGCCTGCCCAGATTGCTGTATATGACTCAACCATTGAGGAATTAAAACAATATGAGGTATAGCAAAGCCAGTGGAAGAAGGTGACTCAAGTGCTCAGAAAAGAGGATCTGTGAAGTGGAGGAAGCCAATAGAAACACACAGAGCTTCCATCACTGTGGATTGCTCACAGCAGCTGAATAAGACAGTGTTTCATTCAGCTAAACAGTGTGGTTCTCAGACACAACACTGGTTCCACATACTAAAGCCTTTTGCCATGAGGCAGCAGACAGGGATATCTCACAGGGCCACTTTAGATCCGCAAATTTGCCATTTGTCTTTTAATTGATATTTGGCAAGTATGCATCTCATTGCTGTCATATCAAAACAATGCAACTTGTCATCATTTAAGTGTGACGACTGCTCTTTGAAAAGTGGGCCAACAAAAATGGCCTGTAATACAATCTAATTTCTTTGCATTTCAATGTTTTTTGCTGTATATTTGTACTTTTGGTCATTATTTTTAATAAGACAGTATGCATATTTGTATAGACTACCACAACTCTTGACCCCCAATGTGAGCTAAAGAAGGGAAAAGGTTACATTATAAATATTCATAATATATGAAAAGCATTTCTGCAGTACAGGGGACACATTGCTGACACATGTGCAAATGCACACACATAGCTCAACTAGTCCTTGTAGAGAAGTACTGCCAATAGAATAGGACTCTCTGGAGCGGATAAACATGCAGGTGTGGACTAGAGAGGTAAAAAGCCACACATTGGTGAGTGAGAACTGTGTTCTCTGAAATGATGGTGCTTCATCCAGTACTCGTGGGATGACTTAGGGATGGGGTGGGTTGTGGTTATACAACATCCTGACATTAGGCTAGTGCTTATTATAGCACTAATTACACTGGTAACTTACACTATATGTCCAAATGGTAAAGGGGGACTGAGGTCAACATCCTGACCTCACTAACACTCGTAACAGCATGATTTTTTGTATTTCTGTCCATACAAGACACACCATTAAAATATTATTTGTGCCAGAAATAATTTAAATAGAATCTTAATGTACAACCTGAATAATACTGAAAGGGAATGTAAGGGTTTTTTCCCCAGCATGAGCATTTCTACCATCTGCCCCTTCATAACCTAACCTACTCTTGTAAAAACAACTCTCAGTTCATCTGCGCATCATTAGAACAAGTGAGAGCTTCTTACAACCGTCTATGCTTGTTCTACTAAAACATGAATCACTCATCATTACTGTCCACAGATGCTCTTGTGAAAACAATGAAAATCATTTATGTCCTATTATTGTACGCATAAGAGGCCGCAGCACGAGCCAAAAAGCTCAGGGCTATCAGCTTGAGGAGAGAGAAAGAGGGACAGAGAGAAAAAGAGAGAACCTGAAGAATAAAAGTCTAGCCTTTTTTGGCCTCGGTGCAAGAGAAGCACCTGCTGTTCATATGATGTCCATAATAAGGGCTATAAAACACTGATTCTGAAAGCAGGTGGATAAGAATATGTTTGAGAGGTTCAATCTACAATCAGCTCCAGGTCTAGAAAAACTCAACTGCACTTCTGTCATAAATCCTCCTCCTCGAGCAAAAAACACACGTGACTCCTTTTATCAGTCCCTGTAATTTTCTCAGCTGAAATACTAAACTGTAAATCAACATTACTTTAAAATGTAGAGAATTCTGACATTTTGCTGAAAGGCTGATTTTGAGATAAAGGCTACTTTAGAGATTAAAAATACATTTGTCATTAAAATTACATTCTGCATTAAAATATTCATGTTCCAATTAGAGACAGCAAAATTACTCCCATAAATACTGCCAGACAGAATCATAAAATGGTCTATAAACACAAAAAAGTCTCCCAAGTAAATCTGTAAAGTCTTTAATATTTCAAAATGTAAGATCTTTTCTCTGCACTTTTCTCTGAGAACTCAGAGTGCGTTCTCTGCAAACCGCAGCGGAAAGTGAGAGACTTGTTGCCTGCTTTCTAATAGTTGTGCTGAGGTTAATATGCAATATTGCACATGCTTAAAGGCCCTGACACTGAAGTTCATCTCTAAGTTGTGGCTCTAAACTATAAAGACAGTCATGTAAACAGTGCACACTGTGGCTGATCTCCAGTCTGAATGGTTTAATTGCGCTGGGCACATATGACCCTCTGTGTCTCCTTAAGTTATGCATTTGCATATATAACACATCTCTGAGGATATGCAAATGAACACCAATTGAGAGCCAATCATTTTCACAGCAGAGTTTAAGCATTTTGGGTTTAATGGAACCGCTGCCTGTCTCTCCCAATAAAGTGCAGTATCAAGAGGCAGCAGATAATTGGCTCAGCAGTTGAACAGGAAGATGTCAGCAATTTGCAGATTTGATTTGCTTTTACTGTTATCTCCTAAGGCTGTGTGTGCATGTGTGTGTGTGTGTGTGTGTGTGTGTGCGTGTGTCATTAAACAAGTGGCACACAATCACCACCCAATAATCGACCAAACACATTACTGCTGCCCACACATGATTACTAAATTAGACACACACACACACATACACACACAAACACCAGCCATAACATTAACACTACCTCCTTGTTGCTATTCTCAATATCAGCTCCACTTCCCATATAGGAGCATGTTGTGCTATAATTACAAACTGTGGTCCATCTGTTTCTCTACATACTTTATTAGCCTCCTTTCGCCCTGATCTTCAATGGTCAGGACCCCACAGGACCACCACAGAGCTGGTACTATTCGGGTGGTGGGTCATTCTCAGCACTGCAGTGACACTGACTGGTGGTGAGTAAGTGTGTGACACTGGTTCGAGTGAATTAGACACAGCTGTGCTGCTGGAGTTTTTAAACACTGTGTCCACTCACTGTCCACTCTATTAGACACTCCTACCTAGTTGGCCCAGTTTGTAGATGTAAGCTCAGAGACAGAAGCTCATCTGTTGCTGCACAGTTTGTATTGGTCGTCCTCTGGTGCGTCACCAGTGCTCACAGGACGCTGCTGCCCACAGGACGCAGTTGGCTGAATATTTCTGGTTGGTGGACTGTTCTCAGTCCAGCAGTGATGCTGATGTGTTTACTCCAGCAGCACTGCCGTGTCTGATCCACTCATACACACACTAATCACACACCACCACCATGTCAGTGTCACTGCAGTGCTGAGAATGACCCACCACCCAAATAATACCTGCTGTGTGGTGGCCCTGTGGGGTCTTGACCACTAAAGAACAGGGCGAAAAGAGAGAAACAAACGGACTACAGCCTGTAATTATAGAAGTACAAAGTGCTCTTATATGGTCAGTGGAGCTAAAAAATGCACAAAGTGGCTCAGATCCTTTTGCTTACCCATTTTTCCTGTTTTCAATATATATATATATATATATATGGGAAATTATGGGAATGGGAAATTATATTAAAAATATATATTTGATTTTACAATTAGAAACAAAAACAGAAAAAAACAACCCAGAAGGTATTATTTAGAAGTGGAAGGATTAGTACTTTATTGAATCCAAACAGTCTCAAGATGTGTATAAGCTCATGTTAACATGATGAGTTTGTGAAATTGTTAACAGACACCAGACTTCAGAGCAATTTTGTGTTTGTGATCAGTCCAAACTCAGTCTGCAATTCATTCAATTAAAAGATCCCAGCGTTCTGTTTCAAACATGCAGACAATAGACTGAGCAATCTCCACAAGTCTTGTTTTAATAAGAGAGATGTTTGGCTGACAACGATTGTTTTAAAGCATTGGGAAACTATACTTTGAAATATATATATATATATATATATATATATATACACACACACCATTACATACACATACAACGTAGTGTCAGTTTTGTTTTTTTTTGTTTCTTACATGTTTTTCCAAGTTCTAGTCTCCCTGTGCAAGTGCAGCAGTGCAGTGCTGCCCTAATCTGCTTGCCACTGTTTGTGTGCCAACTGAGGACAGCTCATTTCGTGCAGAGAGGCATGGCTTACCATACGAAAGGGTGAATTCCTATAGATGACTCCTTCTAAAACCATAGGGCCTATTTAATGTTTAGTGTCCTGAGGGAGAATGAGATTGGTTGCAAAGGGCTTAATGTAGACTAGCCACTAATTAGACAAAAAAGGGACAGCATCAATCATTTCTGTAAGGTCGAACTCCCCCAAAGCACAATTTCCCTGGCTTGCATTTTTCTGTGGTATGGAAATTGTTTCAGCACTGTTGTGATCATTATCATCGCTGCACAAATGAGACAGAGGCTATAATGGAACAGGCCTGCAGAAACAGACAGAGTCCGAATACAAGGCCGTGGCTTTGGGTCTTTGTTCTCGCCATGTTTAATGGGCTCCACTCCTCGCAGCTGCTAATATATCGTGCACTGTTGAGAAAACGCGAATGGGTGTTTTCGGTACCTGATTAAATAGCGCCACCTAGCGAATATAGGAAAATCAGCTATCAGTGCAGCACACAGACAGACGAGAGACATAAGCTCTGCAGACATTTTAGGACATAAGGCTTTCTTATGACAAAAAGATCCAGTCATCACACAAAGACTGCTGATGTATCTAATCCTGCACAGTCTGGGAATGAACCTAGTGTGTTATTATAGTTCAACTGGCTCCATGCAAACTAACTAATTAAATATACAAAAATATTTTTTTAAATATAAATATGCTAAATTGGCCCTGGTGTGAGTGTGACTAGTTGGATGTGGTACTCTACGATGGACTGGTGTGCTGTCCAGATTCTGCCTGGCGCCCAATGATTCTGGGCCGTGTTTTTTTGCTAACAAAAACACCTAAACTATTAGACTTTTTTTTTTTAATTTTGCGATTCGCAATTCTCATCTGAATATAAAAAGAACGAGTAATACACTGATTATTACCAGTTTTAATTTTTAATCTCTCGACATAAGGGTTAAGCTGCTACCATCACATTTCTTCCGCATGAGGGCGCTCTTGTTCTAATAATAATACTAATCGGCAGCCCTGTTGCCTAGTCTTCAAAAATACAGCGGATATGATCTCAAAGCTCAAAATAAACAATATACAAATAAGATAAAATTAACTAATTAAATAAAATGAAGTAAAAGCAGAAATACCAAGACTAATATAATACCTAGAAATAACATACATACATGCAGGAGATAGAAAGAAAAAAAGAAATGATCAGCTGTTGTTCAACCTAAAACGAGCATAGTTAGTAGCTAGTATAACCTAGGTTTTTTTTTTTTCATAGAACAAATCTTTAAATGCTGGATTTTAAGCATGTGAAGAGTGTGAGAGACTGACATTTGGTTTGTACATTATTTTCCCCCAATGAAGACTTCTGGAATACCTGGCAACCCCAAAATGAGTGTGCGGTGACGTCGCGCAGGGCTTCCTTACCAGCCGCCCGACACGTGGTTCCTTCTTTCTGCACGAGTGTGCTCGACGGTCGGTGTTCAGCTCAGTGTGGTAGAAAAATACGAGCCTGTCACAAAATTACCACAAGAAGTAAAAGAAAGATCCAGCAGGTAAGCGGTTTACATTGGATGCATGTCGATTGTGAAACGGATAGACAGGCCTACACGCATTAACTATGGAGAGCGTGGCCTAGTGGTGTAGTCAAGGTGTGTTTGGAGCAAGGAAAACACTGAAATCTGCAGGGCAGTGTGCTCCCTGGACCAGGATTTCTACAGATTCAGAATAGTCTCAACTGAGTTGATCCGTGTGATATGTGCAATGATGACTTCATCTGCTGAGGTTATTACCAATGAAATGCTACTCTGCATGTATTACCTGAGCACATATCTGTTCAGCAGCAGGTGTGAGCTCAAACAGAGGGCCTTTTTGGGATTCATTTTTTTTTCTTCCCTCTCCACAGAACCACCCATGACTCTGTGCCCTTTCTCGGCGGATTTGAAGAGACTATTGCTTCTACAGAGTCTCCAGCATGTCCTGGAAGGCGACTGAGACAGGTAATTAGGTGGTGACTGGTGTGTATATAATACATAATAGCACTTGTACTGTACCATGCAACCTAAAATAAGCTGTGTGGCTGAAAGCTTTTAAAGTGAACTAAACACCCACTTAAAAATTAAAAATTGCTACATTAATTCTTTTGTCCCTTGGTCTGCAATGATGAACAGTAGATCAGCTATGTTTAGTAGTCTGGCTGCATCCTGATTGCAGTTACGGTACTGAAAATGTTTCCCGAATGAGTTGGTATGTACAGCTTCAGGGTACAGATTTGATTAAGGTCAGAGACACAGTACAGTCTGCCATAGTCCATAATATCATTTCTCTCACACATGCAGCTGTCTCTATTAGGGGGAGGTTAAATTCCTTACTGCTTACTGTGTTCATTAAAAAAAGTGCAACACATACATTTGAGTTTAGTTCTGTAAGAAGGTCATTGGAGAGGACATGACATACACTAACTGGTGCCCATGTGTTTGCTGAGGGTTTTGGGTATAGAACTGTGTTGGTAGTACTGTATCTTCAGCTACAAACTCACTGCAAGGCAATTTCTTTCCAGGAACCAAGTGATCCAAAGGCTACATGGTGGTGCATGTTTTCTGAACTTGGAGGAGGCTTCCATGCTGTACCAAACTGCCAACAGATCTGGCCATCTGGCCATTTGTGTCTGTACTTTAGGAGAAGTCAGAACGAGCTTTGGTAAGGTATAAAATGACTCATCTTGTATAAAACCCATTTGCTATGCCCACATTGTATATACAGCTAGCGCTTTTAAAAACTGTTGACTGCAATATGTCAAGAGTGAAATGCGTGCTATGATGACTACTTTATGTTGAGGTTATAACCAGTGAACCTAATAGCATGTATTACCTGAGCGCGTACTTGTTCTGGCAGTAGGCGTTACCTTGGAGAATAAACAGCCCTTTGTGACTTTGTTCTGCCTTTTTTTTTTTTTTTTTTTTTCTCTAGGTGAAGTGGATATGGGAGATTCATCTAGTTATGCCTGAGGTATACAATTTGTATCCACACATCCAATGAAACTATTGTATTTACACAATATGCTCTTGTGTCAGAATCCGAAACGCAGCTTAAGGTTTTAGACAGTCGCCAAGCTAAATCAACGCACAGTGTAAATTCATGACTTCTGAATCTTGAACTTGGAGATTTGCTACTAATATCAAAGCTATGTTTGGATGTGCTACAAACAAAGAATTATCTGCATGTGTGCAAGGATGACCCAAATCTGAAGAGGCTATGGCCAATGAATTATTACAGCATGTATTACCTGAGCACACATGTTCATTAAAAGAAAAATAATACTAATTGTCTAAACAATTTTATAATGGGATGCCTCCCCTACTTCCCCTTGTTTTGAAAGGTTGCTTCTCCAACTACTGTCAAGAGCATCCATATTGTCTGAAGAGAATTACCAATCATCTTCGGTAATGGCCTGAAGATTAAAACTGCAGGTATTATTCATTTAATGTATTCCTAAATTAAGCCACATTCATACAACTTGAATAAGAATAAACGTACCACAGTTGTCTTTGTACACTCTGCTAATTGCACATTTAACAGCAGTTTTCATGCGTTCAACTCTTGCAGGGGTAAACTGGAATTCAGTACCTTCTACTAACCACCATGTTCTCAGTGGATGTCACAGGCTGTGGGACTGCAGATTATTTTTGTCCATACTGTAATTAATCAAGTTTCAAATCAGTCCTAAGAAACTCTGAAGACTCTATGCAATTAAATAAACTGAGTAGGGTCAACTTGAGTTTATTTAGCACTTCAACCACGTGATGGTGGTGAAGTCAGGGAAGGCATGTTGAATGGGAATTGTGCTTTAAAGGGGAAGGGGCATATAGACTTGTAAAACTATAGAATGGTGACATTTTAGTGATGTAGTTTCTTTATCCTGCATGCTGGATTTCTACAATAAAAGGAACCTTCTCTGACTGTGCCTGTTTGAGGATAAGGGACAAGTCACACCCACACGTGCAGTGTTCGATACCAAGGGGCTACCTAAAATCATTTTGAAATATATAAATAAGTGACATAACCCAGTGTGGAGGCTGTACTTTTGCCTGGCTAGTAGTAACACCAGGTTGCAATTAAATCACTCTGAAAACCAAGAGATGTTCACACCCCTCCATTCATACTCAACAGTTTTCTTTTTTTTTTCTGTGTGCAAGACAACATAAATAACACTAGTGAAACTAGAGTGCCAAAAATTGCCATCCATTTTTAAAGAGCAGCTAATACCAATATAACAATCATATTTAATCTTTTTTTTGTACAAATTGTTGATAAACACTACCTGCTTACTCAAGAACTCAATTATTTAAGAGAAAAAGTGTTAGTGTTGCAAATGACTTATTTTAGCTTCTACTGAGCTTTAAGCAGGAAATGTCTTTAATGTGGATTAAGCTATTTAACAAAAAAAAAAAAAAAAAGTATATTAATTGAAAGACATCATTTTCAGTGTGCTTGGAAGTGCTACCACATCTATTAATCTGCATTTCCTTCCTCTTCCTCCTCTCCTTCCTTGTAATGGCGGTATTCCGGTTTAAGCTCCCAGGTGCTTTTGTGAGGCCCTCTGGAATTATAAACTCCAATCTCACGCAGAATTTCTTTCAGGTAGATCTGTGGATGTTTAGAGCAGTTCAGAAATTGAAGGGCATACATGAGTCTAAACATAATTAGACAAAAAGGGAACTCCCAACAGTGACCTAACATTCCACTATTAAACCATGTGACTGGTGTACTTACCACCTCCAGCTGCAGGAACCAACAGGTGCAAACATTTAGCAACTAATAGCTTTAGACTACAGTTTATGATGAGGTACAAAAGCTGCTCCAAACATTAACAGTATGTTAAACCTTAACTTGGGGAGTTAATGCACCCAACAGACCAATGAAACTATAAATAGGGTGACCACTAGATGGCTATAGCTAGCACAGATTTTGGTTAAAATACAGAAATCATCTTCCGTCCTGATTAGTCTCATAATATTTCTGTATAGATGAGTCACACAACTCCATGACATTTACATCTGTAGCACCAAGAGAAACCAAGACCGCATTTAAGTAGGTGCTATCCTTGAGAAGACCAAGCACTCTTACCAATGATAATGCAATTAGAGAGGGACACAAAGCCTACCTGAGTGCAAACTGTTCTAGGGCTAGTGTGCATCATAGTATGTCATCAGTACAGAGTATTAATATTTGCAGCGTGTTAAAGTAACAAGTGGTCATGCTATTACAGCTCCTTGAGACATAATTTAGTGCCAAAAACCCACGCTCTGCTAATAAAGGTCTTTTAGAACATCAGAACCGCATGTTGGTTTGGGATCGAAAATCAAGTTAATGCAATATTTGATAAATGCTCAAATGATCAGATGATTCTGCTGAAGGTTTTGGTTCAATGTAAAAGCACCCCAGTTTAGAGTGCTTGATATCTGTAGTTGCGCAGGTTGTATTTCACATCCACACACTCCTCCAGCACTGAGAGTTTAAATTAGGTTTGGAAATGGAAAGCCCTCACACCCCTGAAATCAAAACAGGAGTCTGATAATAGAGGATGGAACAAGTGACTCAGAAAAGGGAAATATTCAGGTAAACAAGTAAAAAAATACATTTCAATCCAAAAGTTCTGTTTAAAAATACCAGAAGTGCCACCCACAATTATAAATCCAGCAATGGTTAGACACCTTCTAAAACGCCCGTCAGGCACCTGTTCATAGCCATATAAATATAGAGCTGTGGGGTTTGCAGAGTCACAGAGGCATAAGCCTGTGCATGGTGGGCTGTAAAGATACAGATTCAGTCCATACATGTTAGCGTCTTCCCATCACTGAGCTGCTAAGATGGAACTGCTGCTCGTGATGTAAGCCTATGAAAATGTTCTAATTAATTTATACTGATAACTAGCTTGAAACGTTCCCCCGTGAGGCTTTGTGTGTCTGGCTGATTTACAAACTGTGCGACTCACCACAGGTTGCTTAGTGATTTCCACCAAGTTCTTAATGTTGTAGTACTGGTGCTTCTCAAAAGCGGAGAATAGCATTTCCAGAACCTTCTCTTTGTCAGCCCTGGCCCTCTTGCCTTCTTCTTTCTTTTTCTTTTCATATTCCACCTGCACACAGAACTGAGGTAAAGCAGTGCTTATGTGCAGGTGCAGAAGAATACAGACCCAGAAACACACTTACATTATAAGAGTGATTGGATACAGGTTTGTAACTGGTGGTAACCGCTTTCTCTAGCCGCTGAGACAGTCGGACAGGCTTGGTCGATTCCTCAATCTGCAGTCTGCAAACAGCATCTTTACGTTAGGAGCAGCGGCTTTCTTTACAGTTCTTAACAGAATACTATCCAGAAGCTTGTTAATACATTTTGATTAACTACTGCCCATACTCACTTCTTTACTTTCACATAGCTCTCTTGAACTGCTGGCCGGCACTCTGCACGCTGTACAACCATGCCTTCAATTGTAATCTGGTCTTTGAGAAGAAATTGGAGGCAGTGGGAATGAAGAAACTGCTCTCCATAAAAACAATGTGCCTCATTTACCAATATCTTCCTACGAATAGTCTTAAACTTGTTCTCGAGAAAAGACCTAACAAAGTCTACGTCAGATTAATGCAATGATGTGTATTGATAATAATGGATCCCACTGTCCTCATAAATTGATCAAATCCCAAATAAGAAGGGTGAGGGTTTCAAAAAGACATATCCTCATAAGAACAGCTTAAAAAATACCTCACAACCTCACAATAAAAAATACCTCACAATCAGGACAATATGTCCCCCTACCCAAGGTAATAAATAAATCCTGCGTCTGATTTTTACAGAATTAACATAACCTGATATACAACACAAAAATTAAGGGCCTTTTTCAACAACTGTCCTAATTGGTTACACTCATAATAAGCTACAGCTACTCCGTAAAAATTGAAAATCTCAGTATTACTTGATAACTATGAATTGTAATATAAGAACTAATTAGAATGAATATTGGATATATTTATATATATAATTTGTATTGTGTCCCCAAAAGATTACATATTTCCCCCTCTCAAAACCAAACTACTTCTATATGAACCAATGTTTCTATACAATTTAATATGATCCATAAAGTATAAGAACTAACCTAAACATTTCAGGATGCTATAAATACCAGGAAGACTCACTTGAGACTTGCCCAATGAATAAATGTGTAGAGATGAGATGTGGCCTCATCATTTGATCAGCAGAGAAGGGGGCAGCTTACTTACAGGGAGTGTACCCTTTGATGGAGCTTAATCCCTCAATTTACTTTCTATGATAAAATACAGAATTGCCAGTTTATGAACTTCACCCAATATGCCTTCACTTCCAGGCCAAAGAAACAGTACAGCTTTAGGCAATTATCTCTGTTTGGGGAAGTGACCCAAAATGGCTTCAGAATGAAAGCAGAATTGCTTCAATTCAGATACAATTTTTAGGTAATATAGATTTGCTCTGTACCAATTTATACTGGCAGGCAGAAAGAACGGCTTAGAGGCTTTTCATACACTAACGTTCACCAACCTTTCCTTTTTGACAATCAAGACGCCACACTGCTCAAGTGAAGGAGAGGGTTGAGGAGTGTGAAGGTGTCAGGTGATGTCACCAGATTTAATTACCATTGAGAACCTGTAGGACTATATTAAGAAATATGTAGGCAAGAAATCCCCCTCTTGCATGATCACTCCCCCCCCCAAAAAAAAAATACCTTTGAGCAATGCTTTTGACTTCCAGAATGTATGTAATCTGAATTGTTTAGGTACAGATTAGATTTGTCTGAATTCCCAGCTTTTTAATCAGACACATAAACCACAAATAAATAGTGCTACTTGACAAAACTAACAGAGAAGAATCCAACAATGCAGGACAATGCTTTTCAGAGCTGAGCACCCTCAATTGTAGTGTTGGCACAGAGCCCCTTTTTGAAATTCAACTTGACATTTGACAACTTGTGATTCAGCTGAGATTTTTTCCCCCCCCAACCACTTTGGTCTGGCCAACCAATGGTGCATTTTATCCTACTCTTCTGAGCTTTGCTGAACCCTCTACAGAAATCCATTCCACTGCTCAGCTGTCTGCCACCTCCCATTTGTTGGCATATTCTAAAAAAGGTTGGTTGGTTACCTGACCTTCGAGGCTCCACATATTTCCACTTCTCACAAAACTTGCTCCCACACACACACACACACACACACACACAAAATATATATATTATATATATATATATAAATAAATAAATAAAAACAGATGGTTTCTCAGTGTGAAACCATTATCAAATTTCTATGTTCTGTGCTCTTCACCGATTATGTCCAACAGAAAACCAGCACAATCATAACCACAAAAATCTAGCACTGGACTTGTCTAATGCACTCAATTATCAGCAATTACTGACTGACGAGTATGGGTGCACTTGTTGCAGGGACTTGATAAATACACCCACTCGCGTTTCACAACTTCACCAAAGCATCCGTTTCCATCGCGATTACTCAGAGGGTATACACAGGGTTCAGGGGTGCCAGGGAGCATGGAGTATGGATTTTCTCTCAGCTCTCGTTCTCTTCTCCATGGATCCCCAAAGTAACCCCTGACTTCTCCTGCTCCTGCTTTAATGTTACATAAGTATCATCACGGAAGCATCATGCTAAAACTGTCAGCTATGTAGGAGAGGTGTTTACATCTGTGCTGAATGGAGCTGTTGGGGGTGGCATGAGCCGCTCAGGAAGACTGTAGGCTGCCGAACCACTGTAGAGATCTGGGCAGGGTTAGAGGTCAATCATCCGCCCCCTCACAGGTTCCCATCCGTTCTGCTATGCCTAGGCTTAAAACACACCAGCGTTAACATCCCAGGCCCTCCACAGGACACACTCACTCTCAACCCCCACTCTCACCAACCCACTTACAACAGCAGCTCAAATCCCTAGACGTCTCAGTTCATCTGCATACGACCACTGATAATGAGTACTTCACAACGTCTCTGTGCCTCTTCCCGTCACCCCATGTTGCTGCTACACATCAAAATGAAACATTTAGGAATTGTGTCAAATGATTCACTTGTTAAAGCGTTTTCACAACAGCATTCTGCAGAGCAGAAGGTTCACATGGAGCTCTGTGCTGATTTGTTTTATGTAATGGATTTAGGTGTCTTCACTTTTTTTTTTTAAAAGCTGCTTCCACATGGCTATCCCAAAACTGTCTGGACAACAGTTAAAAGCCATAATACACCCCCCCCCCCACCCCACAAGTATCTCAAAATAAAGTGACAGCATTGTTAGAGGAAATCACCACATGCATCCAACGTTTCTTCTGTTGAAGCATGTCATAAGACTCATTGCCACCCATCCCTCCCCTCCCCCATCTGTTATGTAACGGTGTTCAACTGTAATTTGCAGTTTCAAATGGCAAATGTCTCATCTAAAAGTCTATCCTCTGACACCTGTTGATCAAATCATGTGGCTAACACCTCAGCAAACTCCGAATAATTTAACGGTTTTACCATTTATAGAAAATCTTGGCACAGTTCATATTGACTGTGCACTATAATTACAATCTGAATCCTCCAAAAGATTTTCAAAATTGAGCTGGCATTTGGCATTATGTGCTACGTGTACTTTCTAACTGAAATGACAATGGTGATAAAATCATTTCAATTCAATCACATTTCTCTGTCTTTAGTAAATTTCCGTTTGCAGCTAGATAACGGCATTAAAGGCAGGCTGTTAAAGAAATTGTCTTTTCTGACAGATGTAGTCGAACGTGATTCATCCTGATGAGCCATTACTCATAACTATTCAACGCTAATAAATTCTAGGACATTGCGAGTGATATACATTGATGCTTCTGCCATTGCCAAGGTTTAAAAAAAGATATTTTAAACACAAATGATACTAGATCTAATGCAAAACCACTTGCTGTGAAAATCAACAGTAGGTGCTCCTTCATACTAGTGGTAAAAATAATAAGAAATAATTAATTAATTAAATAAACAAACACATTTAGTACAGTCATAAGCATACCCACTCATCCAAACATGAGCCAGTTAATGCATTGCCTTATTGGGCCTGCATATCTGCTAAATCTTAAAGCTACTCTAATTTTAAAAGCTAAAATGGTGTTGACACCGCCACCTCATCTCCTACAAGGCAGAAAGGAAAAAAAAGGACTTGTTGCTCACTCAAACTTAGTTTTACAGTAAACAACCTGAAAGGCACAGAATTATGCTAATGATGCTCTCAAAACACATGTATCTAGAGGACTTACAAATTACTGCAATGTCCCACAGTGTATATACTTAACATACTGTAAACGTACCATAGAAATGATAGCCCTGCTGCCACTGTATATTGTGCATCATCTGTACGCAACCCATAGCTTCTCAAAACCAACAACCTTACGAACGGTCAATGGAATTTGATGTAAAAAGAGTTTAAGAATTTCATTTTGGAGCATTTCTATTGGTCCATTCATCATGAAATCCTGACAATGTAAGAAAAATACATTTCATTTTAAATAATAAAATACAGCAAAATGCAGAGGTACAAGGTTTCTACATGACAGCAAAGATATAGAACAGCCATCATGTTGACACCAACGAGCTCAGCCTTCCTGGCCCAGGGCAAACTGATCATGCTGGATGACTGACAGTTTGTCATTGCGGACAGCTCACGGAGATGTCTCAGATGGCTGACCAACACTGTCCAAGACACATTAACACAACAGTGTATATACACAGGCATGTCTCCGCAGAGACAAAGACACCGAGATACTGCTTAGGCTGCCAGTCACTGTCAGCCCACATTCCCGAGGCACTATATTAAGAATACCAAGTCCTTATCCTGGGTGTATAAACGGTCACGTGGTACTGTACTGTGTTTATCCTTTGTATGGCAGTCTGAGATGGTTTGCGGTCAATTATGCACCAACCACGCTTTATCCCCAACCATGAGCGTATTTTTGCTAATCAAAAGCTCTGCATTTAACTTGTGCTCCCACAGCTGGTAATTAGGTCACTTCTTACCACAGATGGACGCAGACATCACAAAGAAGAGACAGCCTTTCTCCTTTTAAAGCCTCTCAAAGGGAGGGCAGCACTGACTGCATTCATGCCTTTTGAAAGATGAGAAACAAGTCATTTACATAAACTCATCAATTCGCCGCTCTCTATCCGTCCCTCGTTTATTAATAAATCTGCCAATTGTCACTACACCACACAATGACGGCAGATGGACCTCTGAAGCAAAGACTTTGACAGGAGGGAACTTTTAACACCAACACTAATGCATCCCACCGGTATGGTTTAAGCAAAGTGCATTTAAGTGGGGTCCCAGTGATTTGGCCCACTCCTGTGAGCTCACGTGCTGTCTCCCAGCTCATGAGGCCCTTTCATCAGAGCGGAGCAGCGCTAATTGCTGAAGCAAAGCGGAGGAGCACGCTGGAGTGGAGAGGTGATTAAATCCAGCCTTTAAAGTGGAGGGCAGTGAGTGAGGCACTCTCTCTCCCCTTCTCTAGCCCCCTCCACTGACGCAGGCGAGCCCACCCCTAACACCCCTCCTCCACCTCCACCTCCTCCTCCTGTAAGCGTGTGCGTGCAAGTGCGCGTGTATGCATGTATGTATGTGCGTGTGTTTGTGTGGGGCTGTGAAAGGCTCCAGCACTGCTGGCAGCGCTTAGTGCTCCCGTGCTCAATGCCAGCGCCGCTCAGCTGAGCTCCTATTCGTTCACTCGCCCGCACACACACACACCCTCCCCCCCACCCCCCCACCCGCGCTCAGACAGGCTGGGCTCGAGGAACGGCATGGAATGGAATCTCAGAAGGATGGAGAGCGAACTGAGGCAGATCAATCCGGACTTGCTGCAGCCCAGCAAGAGCTTTAAGAAGCCCTCTTCGGGCACAATCACCATCAACGTGGGGGGCTACCTGTACGCGGCGCAGCGGCAGACGCTGGCCAAGTACCCCGGCTCACTGCTGGAGGAGATGGCCAGCGGCAAGAGACCTGTGCAGCACGTCGACTCTATGGGCAACAGCTTTATTGACCGCGATGGCCCAATCTTCCGCCACGTGCTAAACTTCCTGCGAACAGGTGAGCTTATTCTGCCAGATGACTTCAAGGAGTTAGCGCTTCTGCGTCGTGAGGCCGACTTTTACCGACTTGGCGAGCTGTCCCAAGCCGTGCAGGACTGGGAGCAGCAACAGGCCACCCATCGTGAACCCGCCTTTCTGGAGGTGACGGACAGCCACGAACGCTCGCAGGGCCTCAAGGTGTACTGCAGCGACACAGGCTTCATCGAGAAGGTGAAGGCGCGCCTGGTCCAGATCTCCAAAAGTCGCCTGGATGGCTTCCCTGAGGAGTTTGAGGTGTCGTCCAACATCATCCAGTTCCGCCACTTCATCAAGTCGGAGCAGGGTTCGCGGCTGGTGCTGAAGGAGGACAGCACGTTCCTGTGCACGCTGGAGACACTCAAGCTGGAGACGGTGATGATGGCACTGAGAGGAGGCTTTCGTCTGCTCACCTGCCTGGACAGCAGCCGGGGATCGGTGGTGCAGTGCGAGGCTCTGCACTTCGTCAAGTGACCCAACCAGGACTGTCGCTATGAACCACATGACCCGCCAAGACCTACCACCACCACCACCACCCATCCCACATCAACATCCCCCCCCTGCCTCCAGCACACTCTGCACAGGACCTGCGCTGGATTACAAAGGGACATTCTGCAAGTAACTCTGCTTCTGCGTTCCTTCAGCTCCTACCAACTGCCTTGAAAAGTGAAAAGAGGTGTTATGTATTGTGTTTATCTGGTATACCATGCATAGTCCCTCATTTTGACAAAAGCTGGCTTTTATAAAGGAAGAGGAATAGCACATGGACATGGCCTCTGAACTGCAGAGCATTCTATCCTCTGACTTCTTCACAGAATCTCTACAGATAAGCGGGAGTGGCAACAGGTGCATTCATACAACTACTGTGATTTATGAGCAACAGGCTGAAATACTATCTAATGCATGTGCAAATTCTGTTCGCCTTTGGGAATGTTGTGATTGCTGGTCTTGTGAAAAAGTGAAGCTGACAGCAAAAATGTTATTCAGAACATCATGTTATTCAATGTTTTCCAAAATAAAGATTATAAATACTACCTTCTGCTACATGACTTATTTAAATGACATTTCCATAAAGCTGCAGGTTGGATTAGTAGACCAGTAATCTAAACTGTGATAGACTGACAGCAACACCCATTAGCAAGCTTGTGTAATATACTTTGATGAAATACAGTGAGTCCAGTGTGCACATAGCTATAATTCATTTCCTTGGTAACAGTAAAGGCTGCTTGTAACAGAAACTACATCATGCCCTAAATAAGTCTTTGCAACCCTCTGCCTGACCTAAAAACAGAGAGCCACAATTCAATAATTGTTAAATATCTCCTCAAGCATTGATCCTAATTGAAAGCAGCAGAGAGAGAGAGAGTGTTGTCTGTGAGCCTGTGTAATAAGGAGTGTACCTCACACACATTCTCTGCTTTCAGTTCTATCACTGAAACACTCTAATACTAGCCAACATTTAAAAGAAACATGAAACCTGTGTAAATGCAAAAATGCACCACATCTGCTACAGATATGTGTGGCTCATTTATAATTCATGGTGTCAGTCCTTAGTTCCAACTTCCAAATTCGGGCTGCTAGATAAAGCTACAGAAAACGACAAACAATGACATCTCTTTTTAGCCATACATGTAATAACTGCCAGCATTCAGCAGGCATCTAAAAATGCACAAAATGCCATGTCGATGATTCAGTCTCTTTAACTGAAAACTAAACTCAGCCACCACCCAAAGTCACTAATTTTTAAATGAGGCAACATTGGACATATGATCACACCCACAAATGGAGCAGACTGCATCTCCACACAAAACAATCCATCTGTTTCCATATAAGCCGCCCTGCTCTCTTCTCCCTCTAATGATTCATAATAAATACTTGACACAAGGAAATGGAATCAGAACCCAACCCCACAGTTTGTTGCGAGAACATCAAACCGGGTTCCATTTTTAATTGCAGATAAGGGTCATTCATTTTTGATGAGAGACTGTGGGGCTTATTAGCCCCTTATCCGTGACTGATGATGTATCTCTAACCCACAGGCAGCGGGCAGCTAACACCTTGTGGGGTGGAGTGTGGAGGGGGGTTGAACGCATTTATTTCAAATGGAAGAACCCATTATCTGCTCAAATATTCATGGATTAGTCTCACATCCATTTGCTGCCAAGCCAACGAGACTCCTACATTACAACAAAAGCCTGCTGATTCTCATCAAGTGTTCCAGGGGAGGAATGACTAATATTGCTCCTCTCCAACGGAATAATTGGTCAAGCTACCATGTGAATTAAAGGTGGCACATGCCCTTGACAGACCAATTTCACAATCCCATTTCTGTTCATGGAGACAGAGCGAGGAATGAGAACGAATCAGATTCTTGTTCATACATTTTAACCACATTAACGAGAAGATAAGTGAAATTCATTCACTACTTTATCAATACACAGAATTCCAACTGCCCACATCTCCATTGACAAAATGCTAAATCTCAGAGCCGTAATTAACTAGGCACTGTTGCTAAGTATACAGACATACAAAAACACAATACAACCAAGTACCGTACCCTCGTTTCAAAGAGATGGCATTTTAAAAGACCCTCAATCGGCAACATGCATTCTAATAGGTATCTGAAACTTATAGTGCATTAAAACTGAACATCTTAGTCACAGGAAAGACAGCAGAAACCTATCCGTCAACACAGGTGGGACATAGGACAAATTCAATTAGAGCTCCATTCAGTGAAATGCTGACAGGGCACTTGGGGGAACAGCATGTACGGGTTTAAGCGTCCCCTATAATTAACTCTAATTTGAAGCTCCTAAAGATTTTTCAATCAAATCTTACCGTTTCTTTTCCAGGAATAAACCTCTGTCGCCAGCCTGGAAAGACACAGTGTAACTCCTTACACATCACATCTCTCATACACCATTGTACAGTCTTTTTTTATCCCTTCATGAAAACAAAAACAATACATTCAACTTCCTGGAATTTGTGAATGGTTGAGAGAGAGAGTTTAATCAGGATTTGCATCAATACTAAACATACTTATGAAATTCTGTCGAAACTCTCAAACGGTTCAAAGCTCAACAGAGGCTGATTATTTTTAAGCACAGTTTTAAACACCAGAGGCATCAGAATCTTAAACAGATCACATGCTGTGATGTTAACAAGATGTATAAAACAAAGAAGAGGCTGCAACTGACACCACAGTCTGTGTTCTGCATTAATAATGTGCAGTGGTGGATGGGTGAGAAGAGGATTGGTGTGAAACACACAAGCCCTCAAAGATAATGGACTGTACTTCAAAAGCAACCAAACTACCCACTTGCACTTGTTAAACCCTGCTCTGCTTGGTTTTATTTGAATCCATAGCAATTTTACAGAGATGTTAATGAAGAAACTTTGATAGAAATAAATGAAATGCCCTGCAACGAAGGTCATCCTAAAATGCCTAAATCTTGCCTGTAGTGATTCAATCTAACTGCAATGCAGCAGTCACAGCAGCCCTGTCTACATCTAGCATTAACATGGGTTTTATATCTGAATCTACTTAGACTGGAGTCTGTTTACATTTATCATTAAAATGGGTCCCCAGGGTGACCAGAGGGTTTTACTTTCTTGTGTAAAAAAAAAAACATACCAACATGTACATCATTTACATTGTTTTATGTCCTATAAACAACAATTTCTCATTATAACTGTCCTGCTCCAGGACACTGTATAGTGCCTGACAGAATCCGATCACAAAAAACATGTGTGGCTGAGATCTGTCTCTGGACACTTCAAAATATGGTTTGCATGATTTGATCGTAATTCGATCACAATGTGACTTGGACACGCTCATGTAGACGTGAGGTTAATTAACGCTCAAAGACTGACTGTTCGAAACTTAATATCATTTAGTGATTCCGTAACCAGAAAAAAAACAAAGATACTGCTGCATTTCTTGCTGAGCCAATTAACCCACCAACTCACCAGGACTACACCCCTGACCCAACCTCCCCGCTTGAAATGGTCCCAAGACTAGGAGGGTGAGGACAAGCACATGCCCTGATAAGATAAGATAAGATAGTCCTTTATTAGTCCCGCAGTGGGGAAATTCACAATGTGAAATCAGCCACAGACTCTTTTTGAACTGCTGCCACCGCAGCCTCACTAGGCAGCCGACCCACTCGGAGGAAAGTGCCAGATCCCCAGCTCTGATACATCAGAGCTACCCACTTAAAGAGAGTAGGGCCACAAACAGCATGACCCAGGATTTGAAATTGCGATCCTCAGGCTACAGTGTCAGCGTCACTCCTTAAAATAAAAAGGTGCTCCAAATTCTTTTCAGCGATGCCACAGAACCACTTTTCATAAAGAACCCTGGGCCTCATTCAAGACAATCGTTCTAGAATATTCTTTAGATTCATGAACTGTTCATAGTTATGCCCTTATAATGATGCCCCCCCCACTGGCTTTGTAAATTGAACAAACCTCAAATAGGTCTTCATATTTGTGAACGTCAAAATCTTTGTGAAAACTGCACGAGTTACATGAGCTATGTCTTCTTAAGAACAGTGGATAAACAACACCCCATGTTTCTAATTTCAAATACCATGTGCAAAGAACCTTCACGTTGTTAAAAGATTATTCACACCCGTACATACATACATACATACATACATACAGGTTCTCTAAGCATGGTCCCAAACATGATTCGTTATGGAACCAAAAGTGGTTCTTCTACAGCACCGCTCACAGAACTGTATGAAGCACCTTTACTTTTAAGCATGTATGGTTAAGTACTGCAGCTGGATGGGAAGATGTCATCCCAACCTGCATGAACAGAGCAACAAAGCTGCCACTAAGGATGTCTACATGCTGGTACAGTGTCTCTGATAAGCTACTATGACTCATGTTTACCTCTCTAAACATGCTTCAGGCTCATGCTGTTCTCCAAACACAGAATAATTGAGAGAAAAATATATATATATTGCTGAGAGAGGAGTGGGGGAAAAGAAAAAAAAAAAAAAAAAAAGGACAAAGGCGCTCCGATGATTATCTTAGTCATGTGACTCCTTTGTATGAGCTGAAAAGCAACAATCTATTTTAGACCACTGATGAAAATGTGTGTTACTGTGCAGCATCATTTATGACTTTAGGTCTCATTCTCAATACCCGGCCTTTCAAATAAATACTGTAGTTCCAAGGCTATGAGGATGTGTGTGCGCATTTGTGTCTGCATACTGTTTTTCTCTGAGGTCTGACCTAGCAACAGGCTGTATGCGCCTACGTGAGTCAAGGTAAGTTGACTCTCCAGCCTACCTGTCACTGCAAGAGAGGCCGCGCTGTTAACAAGCAGTGAATCTCACTTTTGACCCTGACACCTTATTAAAGTCTCTGCGGCCCTTCCATTCACCAACGCCCTCTCATCATACGCACTCAAACCACACAGCCTGCTCACTTCAGTGAAAGGAAAAAGCTCACTTTTCTCTGTCCTTTTTTTAATGGGCTCCCAAAAATACACTTGAAATTTTCCTAATTCCAACTCTGTTTAATGCTGAATTCATCTGTGAGCAGTCATTCAGGCCTGGTTCCTGTAATCTACCTGTTGATTTAAAACTACCACAGAAAGGCAGGACAGAGTATACGGTGGCAGTGGGGATAACAACAATAGTACTGCACGAACATGCTCACACATGCATTACAAGCTTTGAGAGACAATGGGTCACTGATGTCAACATCCTGAATAAGGGCTCTAAATCAAGGATCTGTTTTTTGCTTTTTACACCCACGCGACAAGGGAAGATTAGAAATAAATAGTCTGAAAGACTTAATACGTGGAGGCCAAGGGGTTATGTAAACTGAGACTGCATGGCAACAGTACAAGCTGGTGACATAGTAATGAAACATTTCTCCTGCCAAAGAAATGCTGATGCTATTGGACAACCATTTCAGCAAGACAGCATTTAACATTCATAGCATTTTACATCTCCTTTAAACACAATTTAACCACTTAATGCATCTGAGCTGCAAAGACAGGCCTGGAAATGCTTGCAAACTGACTGTCTACAGCTAAACCAGCATAAATGCAGACCTATTCAAGTCCATTCAACTGCGCAGCAGGGTAGAGGCGGAGATCGGTGTATTGCAACAATACAAGCTGACTATAATTTACCATGCTAGACTTCGGGGTAGTTTTTGATGTGCAAAGAAAACTTGTGCAAACTGTTTACTTCTATTACACTAAGGCAGCATTTATCTGCAGGTTCTGGGGGAAATTCTCAGAGTGTTTGGCAGCTCCAAGTGTTTATGCTCTAGCATTTGATGGAGTGCTTTTCACCCTGAACTCTCTCAATTCATAACTTGCGTCGAAAAAAAAGATTTCCCCCTCTCTTTCCACCCCCACAGCCCAGAGAAAGCTTTTAACTGCACGGTAGAGCCTCTATTCATTGCCAACTTCTGTGGCCAACCTGTTGCTTAGCAACCACTTAATCAATACCTGCGGCTTGCAAGAGCGAGGCAGACAGAGGGAAAAAAAAATATCATATGCGACGGGAACAAAAGCATCGAAAAGTACAACAGAAATTCAACAGTTCGCTGGCGTTGTATTCAGACGCTAATGGGAAAATGTAACATTTAAGCTTAAGATGCGTCCCCCACCAATCCTCAATCCCACATTAGTACTTCAGTGCATTACAATGTCTTCTGTGTTTTCGCCAAAGCAACAACAGGAATGGTTGGTTTGGTGCATTAACCACGCACTCTCGCCTTTTTCCATCAAAAGGGACAAAACCTAGCGACAAAGGAAGTGATCAAACCTACGTCAAACCTCAATCCCCTCCAGACTGCCACTGAACAAATGATTCAAGCAAGCTGAGATTTCTTTGTGCAAGTTGTGATGCATTTGCCTGTTACAGCAAACTGTAGATGGAGACAGGCATTCCTAAGGCTTCAGGAGTCCTTGGAGTTCAGAACAACGGAGGCCATGTTTCTGTGCTGAGCCTCAGCCAACTGACATGCGAGTGTGCCTTAAAGGCTCCCCTGCTGTTCGATACAGCAGTACCAGCAAGCTGAAGATAGAAGACTCACCTATTGTGTAGGCTACTCTGACAAGGTAGGTATGAACTCTCAGGAGGATTGGAAGAAAAATAAAACACTGAAACACTCTGACATATCTATGTACAGGCAAAAAAAAAAAAAAAAAAAAAAAGCAGAAAAGTTGGATCTCAAGGCTCACCTGAGGAGCTCTCTGTAAAGACAGCCAAAACCTGCCCCCCCACCGACTGCATGGTAAAGGGATGTTCTCTGGGGGCTCGCACAGTCAAGGCCTTCTCCCCCGAGCTCTCGACCACGGTCAGGTCCTCATTGAGATTGAACGATACCTAAGACACACAAAAATTGAAAGGAAAAAATGCTATCCAGCTAGTTTGGGAAGTGTGCTGCAGGGCACTCAAATGCATTTTACAAAGCATTAAGTGTTAAAATATTGTTTCAATAGGCTACTCCTACGCTAATAATCAATGGTGACATCATGTGGCAAACTGGAGAGCTCTAAAGCCAAGCTCTGGCTTTTTCCCTTTTTTTTATTATTTTTTTTTATTTATTTATTTATTTATTTTTAAAGCTATTTAGTTTACCTCAGCTGTGTTATATAACCCACCTGCTGAGTAATACAATGTTTTACAGATTATACCATCCATAGAGATCATTGCAACATTCAGTCTTAGGTCAATACACAGGGCCTGAGGCTAGTACCTCTCCCTGCACTCCTAAAAGCATGACACTGGTTCCTTAAGTACCAGGCCTTTAAGCACTTACCACTGTTTTTCCTTGGTTCCTTGAGAGGATGAATGAAAGGGTTGTTAAAGGACTTTAAAAATGTCTGAGATGAGTCAAAGCAAGGGTAGACCTGGTAAACTGGGGATTAGGATTACTTAGCTATTTTAAGTTTGCCAACTTCTCCTCGTCCAGTTGCTTTCCCCCACTGCTGGGCAAGATACTTAGGAACCTATTAAAATATATTTCACATTTATTCAGATACATTCTTGTGCAGCAACTGTACCCGGCTGTATATACCTAAACTATCCAGCAAAACAAATTTTAACATATCACGAACCTTTACCAGCCAAACACCAGTATTTTGTTTGGCTCTTGTTAGATCGACATCTTGGCCTTTTTCAGACATGGCTGCACCCTGCCTCTCACCTCCACCCACCACTGGACAAGATTAAAAAGCGCCAGGGAGCAGCGCATACTCCCACCTAGTGGCCGCTCTGGTGAACTACAAATAATGACTTCGTCCTATACTTCGCCTGCTGTTGCCATATACAGTCTATGTAGAGACCTTTTTGTTAAATTTACATCTCTACGTGTATGGCAGATATATTATTCGAGGTATTTCATCAAACATCAAACAAAAAAGCTGGCATATATATATATATTAAATATATAACATTTATATATATAATGTATAATATATACAATATTCAGTATAAAACTTTATTTTGACTCATTTGAAAAAAAATGTGTCAACAAACAAACACATTTATTTGTCCTAAAAAAGACAATCTGTGTGGGAAGTTTTCCATTTTCATATTTGTTGTTATATGGAAACAGCATGATATCTAAATTAAAACATATTATGTCCATATATACTGTCGCTGTCAAGCAAAGGTCTTTATTTTTTATTTTTTGCTATTTTTCACTTTTGTACATAATGTGACTCTTGCCATTTTGGAGGTTTTTGCAAGGTTTTTGTGTGACAGGAACATTGAGCAGTATTTTCATTTTCATTTTATACATTGAAATATTTACTTTAATTTTTTAATTTAAATCTTTTAATTTGATGCGTGGGAATATAAAGACTGTTAAACTGAAGGACCTCTGATGTGTTCTGTTATGAAATATGCACTTAGTTCTCGAATTGCCAACAAAATCCATAGTGCACTCAAATATTATGACATATTGTTACTTAATTCATCAAGGAAATGATAAGTGTGATTATACTGCCCTGCCCTGGTCTGTCATGGTAATGAATTTGATATTTTTCTATTTTAAACCAAACTATGAAATGATCATTCACTTTTTATATTTCACACCTGTTGGACATTCCTTCATTTTTCTAAAGGATACTGACAATTATGAGCATGTTGCTTTTCTTTGTAACTGTAGAACGAACATACCATAAATTCACTACATTAACAAGTAACCCGTTTAACCCCTCTCATCACAACTATGCCCAAAGGCATGTTTTTTAATTTTGCAATGCTCTTCAGGGGGTTATTGTGGTTTCTGCTGTATAGTGAAATATAAATGACATAATAAGCTCATCTTGGTTGCATATACAGTATGTATGTGGGTGGTGTAAACAGTCACCTGACCAGAGCCCTTTATTCAATGTGCATATATTTACTGTATGCGGCTGTAAAAAAAAAAAAAAACAGGGAGAGAGAGAAAAGAAACAATGTTAAAATATCAGCAACAACTATCATATTTGATAATCTAATATTTAAATTGTCTATTCATAAGAGTTTAATGAGTGCTGTCACACGTATCATCCTTACATAAATTGCACCCTTTTCTCTGATCATTTAATGTGCCATTAGCTTTGCACATGCATGTTTACATGTGAAATTAAGCAAATAAACAGTTTTATTGCTTTAGAAAGTGCCTCTGTAGATAATGTTAACTTTTTTTTACACATATAAATCAACTTGTCAATGTACTTTGACCTGGGGTAGTCAAACATTTGCATATGACTGTATATTTATATGCAATGATGCTACTCTCAAAAGTCATATTAGTGACCAGGAATAAAATGTCAAATGTGATCAATATTATCAATATTAGTTTTAAAAAACATGGACTGAAAACATAATGTTTGTAACAGGGCTCCAACTGGGATGTCCAAAGATGTCCAATGCCAAAATAAATGGGTTCAGTTTATCTGAACTGCAACTGAATAGACATTTGTCTTTATTCAGGTTAAACTAAAGCTGTAAATTGAAATACTGTAATGCATTTACAATGGGAGTGGCACGTCCTCATTAAAGAAGCCACTAGGTGGCGCCATTGGACACCATCTAATACCAAAGCTTTGCACACAGATTTAAAGTACACTGAACTGTACTATACTATGGTAATGAACGTGCTCCCAAAGGTAATGCACTTAATATTTTGACATACCATTGTATATAAACAAATCCATATATGTGTATCTATATACACCATATGTCCAAATGTTTGTGGACACCCCCTTCTAATAAATGCTACTTTGCTAAGTTGCACCCATTGCTAACACAGATGTGCAAATGCACATGTACAGTTTGTCTAGAAATACTGCCAATAGAATAGGACTCACTGCAGCAGATAAACATGAACCATTGGCACTGTGCCTAATGTCAAGAGTGGGTTAGAAGGGTATAAATCCCCCCAGCATTGAGCTGTGGAGCAGTGGAACTGCATTCTCTGGAATGATGGTGCTCCACCCAGTACTTTTGGAATGAGCTAGGGGGTTGGGAATGAGGTGGGGTGGTGATCACCCAACATCCTGACCTCACTGACACTCTTGTCACTGAATGCAATTAAATCCTCACAGCAGTGCTCCAAATTCTAGTAGAAAGCTTTCCCTGGACAGTAAAGACAGTTGCTTCAACAAAAGCAGGATAAATTCTTGATTTGATAATAACCTTGATTTTAAAAGAAACAATGAATGAGCAGGTGTCTTAATACTTTTGTCCATATTGTGTGAGATACTCCAGTATTGGAGTAAACAGTACTGCTATACTGAGTCTCACCTGACTGAGGTGACTGAGTCTCACCTGTTTTTCATTCTCACATGACAACAATAATACATTCACTTGTCAGGCCAATTACAAGACACATAAAGAAAGGCTTTCAGAGGCACAGCCCATCTTTCATCACATCTTCATATGAAATCAAATCTCTGAAACAACGAAAGATCAAGGTCATACCAATAACAGAGTGCTGAAATATTGTGTGCTCGGCCCTTAGTGGTATTTTCAAGGACACAGAAAAGAAATCAGCTGCAATGAAATGAACGGTAGCTTACCTCACACAGACTCACTTCCAATAGGCCTCACTTCCATGACACAAAGAGTAAGACAGACATACAGACAGTCATGACAGAGTTGTCATACAGAAGCTTAGAGTGAAGATTTAAGACCATTATCTTCTTATTTTTTCACCAGTTAATCTGCATTAAAAATAAACCCGCGTCATTTTCTGACATCTGGTATAATTTGAGTTATTGATTAACAACAACATGGCAAATGCTTACATGAGCACACCACCAAGTGTGTGATTCTGCCTGCAACAGGTCCAGCCTGTGATTCTTCAATTATATATATATAAATAATGGTATAGGAAGAACACAGTGACCTTTCCTGAGCTACACTGTCAAATTGAACCAGGTTAACATTTCCACAGGACTACCTACCTTAGCATCTCCAGGAGAGCTATGAGTTTCATTGATATATATATATATATATATATATATATATATATATATATATATATATATATATGCAATGATATATATATGACTGATTCCCTCAGTCAACAGTCAAGTTATTACTGTTGTTTTATGAGAGAATATTGATGGATGGTCAGTTATATACTCAACTTGTTCATTTTAATTAACTTTTTGTTAAGAATAATTAATGTAGGTATGGTTTAGACATTTTTTTACTATAGATAATAGAAATGCAAATGGCTCTAATAGTGCATATATGTTAAAAAGTGTTTATGTGCTTCTTAGTAAATGAAATAGCTATGTCTAATGGAAAAACAATGATAGTTTGTTGACAAGTGTTGATTATGTTCCAGGCATGGCACACCAAAATATTTTGTATATATAAATATATATTAAATATATAGTTGTACGATTAGTGACAGAGGTGTAATATTAGCATAATGTATTCAATTAAAATAAGGTAGAGAGGATTGTTGTATTTGTACTATACAGTATACCCTATTAATGTTTTTTTTTAACTGCATGAAAAAACTCCCAAACCCAGTGCATCAGAAGATAACTGGACTGGAGGCTGGCAACAATGTGAGAAGAAGAAGCCATGAATAAAAGTTGGGGGATCCATGGCATGTAACGAGCATGTAAAGCAGGCCCAGTTATTTTCCAGGAGTGCTACCAGTACAACCAAAACAAAGCAGGCCTTGGTGGTGACCACACCCCTTCTTATTGGCTCACGTAAAGTCAAGGGTGCAAAGTGGTCCCAAGGCCCTGACTGCAGGCTGGAGATCAGTAGAGATTGACCCTAGAGGCTAGGATCTGCTTTGCTACTCCTCTCTCTCCTCTAGGCCTTTGTTGTTTCAGGAATTTCACCTCGCTTCAGGACTACAGAGTCAAAGCAGCAGCTTCATCTGCAGGCTTCACATATTTCGAAACCCATAAACATCTTTGAACATGTTCAAATGCTCTCATGTCAGCGTCATAGAGGAGCAATGAAAGCACAGTGCGCCTAGTGCTGTGAATGCTCCATTTTGTTGTTTTGCTTTCAACTGAAGCCTTGGATTACATGCACTCAGTGACTCAACAGTGGGTTCTATTCTTTTATCTAATCATAAAGATATCATTTTAATAAATGTTTACTAACTAAAAGCAGACAGCAGTGTTTAAATTGACCATAATTGTTCAGGAGGACAATAGCTCTCTGTGTTTTTTTGTTGTGGAGTGCCAGTGTGATTTAAAGCTGCTGACAGCACCAGACGCTTACATTGCAATCAGCTCTCGCTGGCTCTCTCCCTCCGACATTTGTATGGATGGGTACAGCCTGTCTGCCTGGGCTGAATATTGCCTGCCAGTGACAAAGGGCACACATTCATTTCGGAAGGGCATCTTATATCATTTCCTCACGGTTATTGTTCTGGATTACAATCATATCAACCTTGTTTTCATTCAGGTTTTGGTGAGGGGTCCAAAGAGAGAGCATATATATCAACTGTAGTTCACACCAGCTACTTTTGACCAATGAAGTAACCCTGGCGGTACACATCTGTATTTTACTGAATAAGTCCTCTAAACGCTAAAAGCTTTTGGGCCCATGACTAAATGACTGTTTTAATTCATAGTGTTAAAACAACTATGTCAAACAAATATTTGCACTTGATCACTAAAAATTATTTTATTCACGTGCAGACAATCCCACACGTTTAATAAACTGTACGTTAACATAGTCGCCACTCCTAAATTACTAATTAAGTAACTGTCAATTAGCACAGTATATGACATCACCTCACATCAAAATATGACCAGAATAAGTAACATTCTCCAAACAACTAAATCTGTCCTTCCATGATTGACTTTCCATTACACTACTAGCTACAATTATCACAAGCTTTACCAATTACTCATTCTGAATTTGTCAGACTGACCTATGCTACCTCCCCCTCACCTTTTGTGCTTGTTTTTGTGCTAGTAGTTACGTACTACACACCATAGCTGACAAACAATACAATAATTAGAGAGCTCCAGAAAAGTCCTAACTTCCACACAGCTTTTTTCACATATCTGGGAGACAATACCGGACATGACTTCTCTGTAAACGTTGTTGTGAGGATGTCTCTGGCCAAACAAATCTATTAGAGTGAGTTTAATGGACATGGATTAACCCTGTAGTAGTCCTGGAATAGATGGCAATTCCAATGGTGTTTCACTATTCTCACTATGTGCAATAACCCCCCCCCCCCACACACACACACACACACATGTGCAATTAAGAGTCATTAGCAATAACTTGTAAATAATATTGTTATTGCTTTTTAAATTCTTATTTACATTGTGTATATAGTGTCAATTACATTTACATTTACATTTACATTTATGGCATTTAGCAGACGCTCTTATCCAGAGCGACTTACAAAGTGCTTTGCTATTTACCCAAGAAAACCTTAGCTAGTTAGAATAGACTAATAATACAAACGATACCACCAAGCTTAGACATTGCTAAACACAATACAATAAGGCGACCATAGAACTATTCGTTTTTAAATTATTAACAATTATTGTTATCCCTTTCTGCTGTGACACTGAGAATATCCCCACTGTGGGACTAATAAAGGATTATCTTATCTTATTGAGTCTAGGCTTGGGCTTGGGTCTGGGAAATTAGCCACAAGAGTTTAAGAGTATATGGCTTGACCCATACAAGTGTATAGCTACCTGTCAAATCACATCTAAGCACACACACACACACACATATATATATATATATATATATATATATATATATATATACTTCAGTAAGGCAGTTTCATTACCCAAATTAAAAGACATATTCTGAAACCCTTCACACATAACTGGGCCTAGAACTTTAGCTCTTTAGTTCCTCCCCAAACAGAGGCGACCAACAATCAGTGTGTGAAATAATTGTGCAGCAGTGAACACATGTGTTTGGTTGTTCTCTTCGGTCTGTGGAAAAATCTGGCACCTCTTTCAGTGTAGTTGTTTTGTGAAAACAGGACCCATTTCTGGACCATGTTCACAAGCTTGTGCCCCCATACAGTCTGTTTACATTTTGTTAAGCTGCTGACCCAGATAGAAGTCAACAAACTGTTCAAGCTGAATATGTCCTGCAGCCTTGGTTGACGTGTGTCACTGTCATATGGCGCTCTGGTGGGCATTTCTTTAATCAGACCATCATCTCGAAACGGGTAGCAGAGCGTGTTTACACCTGAACTCGGTCTGTAACCGACTCTTTAATTAGCAGCATCGTCCGGGCCTGAAAAGGACATGAGCGACATGAGGACAACGCCCATTGACAGCCTGAGAGGTCCAGTCGAGATAAAGCTCCCGTTCACGTCCGCCTTCTCCGCCGCTGGATGTCTCGCAATCACCCGAGTGCTCTACAAAACGAGCCTGTTAGACACATTCAGAGCCATGGCTATATACGAAGACAGTGGCTCCAGTACTTTCAGCTGATACTCTGGCCGCCGCGCATAATTTGCAGATCTCATGGCCACCTCGGTTTCACCCTCTTCCGACTCTTCCCTTGTTTCTATGCTCATTTTCGGCCACCCCCCTTTCCTCCGCCTTTCCCTCAGACTGGCTTTATGTCTGGCTGTTGGCGGCGTAAACAGACATGCGCTGTCGCCATGTTATCAGCTTCTCCTCCCCCTTTCGGTCTCGTCACAGGCAGATAGCAATAGCACAGGCTACATTACAAGGAGAGAGCTGGTGGGAAAGATATCTAGCTACGGGTGCAGCTAACACTGGATTAAAACAAAGAGGACGGAGAAATGGAATAAACACGGACTCCGGTAACGTTAAGCGGTGTGGATACAGTCTGCCAGCCTGACATCGTCGATGGATTGAATGATCTTACGCTTCATATAACGTCGGATTCAAAATGCGACTTACAATCTAGCTGTTACTGTAATACCTGCACTTGTAGCCAGCGCCGTTGGATATTGAGAGCTGTGTTCAGTTTGCTACTCTCCGTATTAATTGGATAATATGACACGTTCAGTTTGATCGTATCTGACAACCTTCTGGGAACCGTCTCCGATAAATAAGTGAGTAAACCAGGGTCGGCTAGGCTGAGAGCTAGCGTTACTCAACGACGACTGTTTTTAACTTAGCTAGCTAAGCTAGCCAGCTAGCATTCTAGCGTGCAGCCCGGCCGGGGACATTGTTTAAATACCTTGAACAAAAGTGGAATTATCGACTCCTGGCTAGTTTTGGAAAGGGGCCATTAGTTTTATGTGGAAACTACTTGGGCGAGGTGAAATTCCTGCTGAAAAAGACCCTGTCAACACGGCAGTTCTTGTAAGCTGTATTTACAACTCTGCCGGAGACCACCCCCTAGAAATGCATCACCCCGACCCAGTAGGAGATTCGGCGAGTGCCCGGAAAATGGCGCAACCGGCGAGTTTTGCCCGGCGGGGTCCTAGTAACACCGCTAGTGCTTCTCCCTCTGCGTTGACCTCGTCGGGAAGTACCAGCCTTAGCAACAACCTGATGCCGGCAGACGATTACAAGCCTTCAGCGCTGATCCAGACGCTGGCCCCAGCCCCGTCCTCTCTCGGGGCTCAGCACCCTCCTCAAAGCCTCAGCATCCATTCCCAGTCCGCGCTGTTGCCCCCAAACCTGCCCGTGGCTCCTGGGGCACAGATTAAAAAGAAAAGTGGCTTTCAGATCACCAGCGTCACCCCTGCCCAGATCTCCGTCAGCACAAACAACAGCATTACTGAGGACACTGAGAGTTGTGATGACTTGGATGAGTCCCACACGGAAGACCTGTCCTCTTCTGAGATCCTGGATGTGTCCTTGTCGCGGACCAATGACACCGGAGGGCCAGAGAGGAGCTCCTCTGAAGAAACTCTGAACAACTTTCATGAGGCGGAAACACCAGGGGCTGTGTCTCCAAATCAGCCGCCTATTCTGCCCCAGCCTCACGGCACCATGGTCAATGGTGCCGTTCACCATCATCACCATGCCGCGCATCCCCACCACCTCCACCACCATCAGTTTCACCCCACGCATTCTGGAAATACTCATTCCACTTCTACGGGCTCGGCCGCTTCTCAAGCTGGCGTCCCACGTGGTGGTGTGGTGACTTCCACAGTCACAACAAACCCTGAATCTTTACCAATCATAGGCCAGAAAATGCCTTCGAATGTGGGTGGAATTCTGGAAAATGCCTCTGTTGGCACAACCAGTGTCATTGGCCAGCCCTTGGTTGCAGGTGTACCAGGAGCATCTACTGGAATTGCCACAGCGGCATCAGGTGCTACGATAAGTATTATTAAGCGCTTAACAAGCAATGTAAGTAATGTTAATATATTAAACTCCAACGTGCCTGGTTTGGGTGGCATAAGTACAAACAGTAGCAGTGTAGTTTTTTCCTCTGGCTTGAATAATACTAATAACCAAAACGTGAACCTAATGCAACAGCAGGGTCCTGTCGTAAGTAGTGTGATCACAATGACAACTGGCACCATTGCCTCTGCTGTTACTGGGTCAACAAGTGGTAGTCATGTGGGGACAGCTGACGTGACCCAGCCTTCAACTGCTATCCCTGGCTCGAACACTCAGCCTCAGCAGGCACAAATGCCTCCTCCTGCTACTACCAGCTCCCGCTTCAGAGTGGTCAAATTGGACTCTAGTTCAGAGCCGTTTAAGAAAGGCCGATGGACATGCACAGAGTTTTATGACAAAGATGCTCCAGGTTCTGGGTCCTCTGAAAATGCACCTAGCACCCGAACGGTGGAGAGCATCCGGCAGTTTGTACCTGATAACGTGTTGGGCTCAGAGAGAGATGGTGTGAGCACGAACTCTGTCAGCAGCTCAGTCAGCACTCTAAGTCACTACTCTGAGAGTGTGAGCGGTGGTGATATAGGAGGCTCCTCAGCTGTGCAGCAGATCTTTCCACAGCCACCCCCTCAAATGCCAGACTACTCCACTCCTGCTAACATCTCCAAGCCTCAGATGCAGCGCCAGGACATGGTGCATCCCCATCTGAAGGCCGGTGCGGCAACCCCGCTGCCAGCCAGCAGTCAGCAACAGCAAAATACAGTCAACATGGTAGGCTTGCAGACGACTACTGGGCATCCATCTCCAGCCATGGCCCCACAGCAGCTGACATATGCCCAAGCAGCTCAGGGCCTGTCAGGAATCACCCAGCAGCAGATGGCCTACCCGCCTGCACAACAGCCAGCGGCAGCAGCCCAGGTAGCCCCAGCACACGTCAACCCTTTAAGCCAAGGGGGCAGCGTGCCACCTGACTTCACTCAGCAGCCTCAGCAGATCATCCAGGCTGCAGCTCCGGGATCAGCACAAGCCCTTCCCCACCTGTCCAGCTCCATCCCCTCTGTCGCTGTGGCAAGCAATGGTCAGATGATGCCGGCTTCACAGCCACCTGTGGGCAGCGTGCCCTCTGCTGTTGCTCAGTCACTTTCTCAAGGGCTGATGCAACCACAGCAGACACCCTCACCCCAGATGGTCCAGGCGCCCACTGGTGGGGTCATGCCACAACTAGTGCAGTCTACAGGGCCTGGTGTTATCCAGCAGCCCCAAGGGCCGCAGCTTTCCTCTCAGCTCTCCATGGAGCAACAGGCGCTTGGGACGCAGTTTGTCCCTGCAGTTACATCAAGCCTGCCTGCATCAAATGTGCCTCCCAATCCTCAGAGTGATCTTCAGTCCAGCTTGGTCCAGAATGGCGCTAAGGACCCCAGCGCCCAGCCAGTTGTCAGTGCCCTATATGCCACCCTGCCCTCATTGATGGCCACACAGCTGGAGGATGCCCAACGCCTTCTCTTTCAGCACCAGTCTGTGCTTGCACTTCCCAAGCTAGCAGCTGGTGACTGTGCCTCCCAAACTGGCACCTCCTTAGGTCCTGAGGAGAGTGGTGGAGTCAATGCCTTAACTGCCTCAGCCAGTCTGCTGAAGAACTTGCCTGTAGATGGAGAGGAAGATAGGTGAGTGTCAAAATATTATGAAATATTTAATAATAGCTGCTCTGAATATGTTTTGAGTGTGCTGCCTTTTCTTTAGTAGAGATTTGAGGAGTGATTTTAAATTCTTGTTGGAAAATCTATAGGTGTTCACTTAGTAGGTATAATGTCTCATTAATAAGGAAAGAGAGGGCCCCCCTGCATAGGCTGCTGGTCACCCAGTTCTTCGCCACTGGCTTCAGTTGTTCCAGTGTTTTGACATGCAGATTTCCATTGCTTCTCATTCACACACTGATGTAAGATTTAGGCTTAAGCCAATGAAGCTGAAGTGTGGTGTTGAGCTACTGGTTGGAAAAAGTATTACTTTGAAGGATATATGTAATGTTAATGTAATGTTACTATAAAAACTGCTATTAAACAGCAATGTTCTGATTACCTGTCCCATAAAATAGTAGTTTGCCTCAACCAAACTCTAGAAACTCTAGAAAATCTAGAACAGCACTGCAGTCATGATGTATCAAGGCCTCCTTTTTCCTCCTTACTGAAAAACATTTAAGAGCAGTATTAAGGCTCTTAATGAATAGATGTTGTCATACTAGAGACAGTGTGTGTAATGGAATGAGTGGGAATAACTGTTTGGAAAATAAGGTCATGGTTATATAGATGTACATACACACTATTCCAATTCAGAGGCATGTAGACTTGCATTACCATCAATGACAGCACAGAGTATACTATACATATGACTCCTGTGTGCCTGACAGAGCTTGCTAACAGATGTTTCTGAGATGATGAACTGCTCCGTCACCAGACACTCCTTAATGAAACTGGCAATTCTTTTAGAGCGTACACATTAGGAGAGGCAAATTATCAAAGTTTTTAGGTATTCTAGGTTCAACCAGACTTAAGTTAAGCAAAATGACCATTTTTGGTCATTTCTTTTAATTCTGAAAGTCCCCAATTTAATACATTATGTTGTGTAATTACTTTAAATACTGGTATCTTCAGTTGTTTCTCGTTGTGAACAGTGTTATTCATTAAACGACAGCAACAGCAAATCATGAGGGTGTGTTTGTGTGTGTGTGTGGTCATACAGCTTGGCAGATCATAAGAGTGGTCACACGTAGGGTGGAGTGCTTTGTGACTGTGTCACTTATTGATATTCTGTTGCTCACACACTCTCTGTATTGCTTAATTAAAGTTGATACCTCATCGAGGTTCATCAGGCATCAAAAATGATTTCCTTTTTTAGGGTGGATGTCTCACCTCAACAGATGTGAATCATTTTTAAGGCATTAGTGTGTGGATAATGTGGAAGTGAATAATCGTGTTGCAGAGGGACAGCCTATATGGATGATGAGTAAGGAGCCTAGAAATGACACATGTAGAGAGAGGTGAGACCTCATTTAACTCAGAGCCACAAGTTTATTATCTTGTGGTTACAAATATTGTGGTGTTTTCCAAACCCTGCTGTCATTTTTGCAGGCTTACAGGAATAAGCATATTAGGCCAATTTGAGATTTACGTTTGTGAGGCATCATTGGAAGACTGTTCAAGAAATGACCCCTGTCCCAGCACTGCTCACTGTCTGAGTGCCAAAACGCATCTCTCTATTAAAATGCAGGACCAGATCACAAAAAGCTGTAGTAAGAGAGAGATACGTGGCTTCAAATTTGCAATGAGAAAGGCAGTCAGTCTAAGGCAGGGGTCCCTATTCCACAGACTTTGGATACAAACCTAAAACCACCCTTCCTCATCCAACTAATTACTTGCTAGTCTTCAGACGTCCTTTGTTGGCTGAAAGGGCTGTGTTAGATTTAGGTTAGAGTTGAAGGCTGCAGTATGGTAGATCCCCAGGACAGTGGTTGGAGACTGCTGGTTCTTTTGATATTTTAGCTAAAAATGGTGAGTTTGAGGTAGAGCTAGGAAATATGACAGTATTTTGCTAATATGCTTTTATGAGTGTATCGTGAATGTGAACAGTGCTTATAGAGCACTGATTAACTACACTTTCTCAATATGGGAGAGTATTTGGATAGCTTTTTTTTTTTTTTTCATTTTACGATGTTGGTGCATTTTGTCTACATGAGGAAATACTGCAATAAATATCACATGTCATAAAAAATGTCAATGTACCAAATGTGATATAATCATTCAGTTATGTTGGAAGTATTATTCATTAAATCTATAGCATCGAGTGGAAATGGCATAGAGTTTCTCATCTGTTGTGCATCACGTAGCCTTTAGACAACTGCAGTGGTCCTTAGTAATCCACTAGCAGCCAGTGCAGAACCAGAGGATGGGTTAGACATCCCATCCCAGGACAGAGTTTAGACATCCCATGCTTCTTAAATATGAGTGTTTAATGTTGGAAAGACACAAAGCTTTTAAAAATTTACTTTACTTTGATTAACTGTGGCTGTACCGGAAATTATGTTGACCCTGGTTAATGTCAAGTTGTGTTTGTGTGCCTATTGAGTTGCTGAGAACACCAGCATTGGCTAAGACTGCAGTATGTTCTGCATGTCTATAGTTTCAGTCCAGACTGCCCGTGCTTTTATTGATGTGTAGACACCAGCAAATCTTTAGTAATGATAATTGGTAATCGATTTAGGTACCCTTTATTCTTTTTCTTTGCTTCAAGTTGTTCATTTTTATGATGGTCAGATCCTATTAGGTCAGCAGTGTGGCTTGATGCCACTGACCTAAGATGAGGTCAGTATTTTCTCTGACTTCATTCACCAGTCAGCTGTATTGTTGTTTAGTGTTTTTAGCATCTGTTAAGTTGTTTAGCTTCAAACATTTTGCGTTTTGCCCAAATCCCCATCAATACCACTTCATCTGACTCTGCACAAATGATATTAGTGTGTTTGTAATGTTCTTAGGTCATGGTGTCGAGTGGCGTACCCGTTTAGGAAGATGATTATCTCATGTTTGCTTTTTTGAATGTAATCTGCTCTTGGCAGTGATAGAAGCTGCACACAAGAGTCTCAATGAATCGCTCTTTGTGTGGAGATCAAGTAGATTATCTCCCCAATTAATGGGCCCTGTGGAATGGGAGAGGAGAGGAAATGCTTTCAGTCCGCCAGTCCAAGCCAGAACAGATAACAAGGTGGATGGCCTATCTAGCGTACAACAGGCTGTGCTTTTACAGTGACAGTCGGGCGTTGCTCTCTCTTGCTCTGGGGCCTCCAACAAGTTAATGTCCCCCAACTGTCGAGAATTACTTTCCGATGCTGTTGGGGTTTCCATGAGAGAATAGGAGTTGTCGTCAGAGTACGTTAGACCACCAGAAGTGCTTTCCATCATCTGTAATCCGTGTTCATGATGATCCTTTGAAGTGTGTTTCGCCAAAGAAAGCCCTTTGTGCAAGCGGCCCTGGAGTCTTTCTCCTATGCGATGATGTCACCAGGATCAGCATATCCTCAAAAGGCAACAAATGAGACTTCATTGAGGACTAAAAGATAATGAGGTCAGAAACGGATCAGCTTAACTTTTTTTCACCACATGAATTGATAATGTTGTCTCTGTTTGAACTGTGTCTCCTTTGAGCAAACAGGGATTTATTATTTAGGCCCACAGTGAAGAACCATCATGGGTTACTCTGCCTTTTTAAACTGGTAGCATTTTGTTCTGAACCCTTAAAACAACATCAGAGTGTTACAGAACATCAGAGGCTTGGTGAACCACTAACTTGTATCACAAACAGCTGCTCCATCATTCATTTTTTAAGCAACTTATAAATGCTTCTCTGAGGTTCTGGGTTCTTTAACAGCTTTGTGTAATGTTTTTTTTTTGCTAGTCAGTTTTAAGAGTGGTGGCCTTGCCTTGCTTCCAGTCGTGGTGATCATTCTCAGGAATGTTATCAATTATCGTAAATTTTCTGGAAGTGTTGTTTCTTGTTTATCATGTATCTCTTTTTTTTGTTTTTTACAATAGAAGGTTCTGCTTTGCAGCTTGCTTGTTTTGTTCTTTGAGCTAGTCAGCTGCATTAGACAAAGGTTTTTGATTGTGTTTGTTTCTATGATATTTACCTTTTGAAAATGCTAGTCTTTATTTCTTCAATGCAGCTAGGGCTTTGTTTGTGTAAATGAAGGGTCTTTATGAAGCACATGCACGCACATGTAAACAGCATTGCATTATTGTGAAGCATTGTGCTTGCACACATGGCAAACTGGAGAGTGCCAGGCAGCAGCAACACATTACCCATAAACTATGTTACTTGCACGGGTATTCATCTGGCCTATTTAGACAACCTCATTCAAATGCTGTTTGAACAGCAGTATGGGTCGTCGAGACAATAGTTGCATTGCTTATTCTCCACTGAGGCCAGGCATTGTTGCCAAAGGTTAATTGAATCACTCCTCTGTTTAATTGTCAATTAAATCTCTGCTTTGATCTGCACAATACAGATGTTGTTGTGCCTGTTTTTGTTTTTTTTCTTGTGGTCATTGGTTGTCCAATGTTTGTCCAGCAGCGGAAAGTGATTAGCAGTGTGTGTTAGGATACCAATGGGAACAGCCATTGTTTATTTCTTCTTTTTTTTTATTACATTTTTAACTACATAAAGATGTAGATTGCCTGCCTGTTTATGTTGGATGGGAGTAATTTTACATGGGAAGGAGGGGTAATGTAATTAGTACTGGTGTATCTGTGATTTTAGTCCTGTCAGAATCTGCCATGTTGGATTCTGTTTTTTATTTATTTATTTATCTATTTATTTATTTATTTATTTATTTTTATTTTTTATTTTTTTTCTTCCCTGGAATTGGTGCCCCGGCAAAAAACTACCCCAGGTTATGTTAAAAATAACCCCATATGAATTGGCGTATTGGTAATTATACGATTCATATGCTGTGGAAAGTTGTTTTGGTGGTATGTTTTTTAGTTGTTGTTGTTGTTTTGTTTTGTTTTGTTTTTTGGCAGTTTTCTCAAGTATGTAGGCATTTAAGCAGACATGTAGTTGTGTCATGTATGTGAGACAAAACCTGCAAAGTTCGACCTGCTTGATTTGTGCCATACAAGTCTTGGCAAATGTGGAAAAACCTTGACTGTCGTTAATCTTGAAGTTTTTCCAGTGGACTTCTGAGCAGAGCCTCATGCAGCGTTAGAATTTAGTCTCCTATATAAAAACATACCAAACTGTCACATGAATCTTTTTCTTGGTGTGACCAAGAAAATTGAGGAGCCACTCCCGTCTCTGTCATTTTACTGAGAGATTTTTTTTATCCCGTGCAAATCAGTCATTAAGATTACAGACATTCAATGGTAAAATTACATTACTCCACCTCACCGTGTGAAACTAATCCCGTCCAAATAGAGCTTATATTCAAAACAGCCCAGCCTAATATGATTTCCTCTTGCAGTGTTGGCAGAGTCATGTAAATAGCTTTTGTTTCACTCATCAGTTCAAATTACCACAACCACAGGCTGGATGCTGGATTTAGCAAAGTTGTTGTGTAGTTTTGTGTGACTCTGTGAGCACAGCAAGAAAGACTCTGGTGTCACAAAGAGAAGAATTCTTCTTCACAAGGAAGAGGATGCTGTAAACCACGAGACAGACATCAAACATCACAGCTGCCCTCTCAAATGTTTGTGGGTATTTGTTGGAGAATGTTGCCATTTTTAGCCAGCGATACCTTTTTCTGGTCAGTTTAAGAGTGTGCATCAATTCGAGGTAGCTGTGGGGGAGTTCGAATTATCAAAGCTGCACATCAGCTGTAGCTGTCTTTAAGCTTTTGCTCTTAGCCTTCCTTCGACTAATCTGCATGTGAGTCAGCAGAGTTGGAATGCTGTCTTTTGCTGTGGTTTTAGACGGCACAGGAAATTTTTGGCTCAAGTGTGTAACCTTGAGCATGTGCCCATGTGCTGCTCGTGCTCTGTTAAACATGCACAATGAGATTTCCCCTCCTTGTGGCATCAGGCTGAGCGGTGTGAAATGAGGTCAGTGTGGACACAATGGTGGCTGCTGCACAAAAGGATGCCTCCAACCCGGTAGGGTTTTATATGACTCTTTTTTTTTTTTTTTTTTTTTTTTTTTTTTTGGCCTTTTCTCAAAGAAAATGGTAAAGTATTGAGTTAAGACATTAAGTGCTTCATTTTCCAATGTAAGCAACTCCGTCTTTTAATGATTGAATCAACAGCTACACTGAGTTTAACATTCTGTGCAACAGGTTTTGGTCTACTTGTCCATGTGTGTCTTTCATGTTTAGGGAACACCTTCATTTTGAAAACTGGTTTGTAGAACAAAGGCTTTGTCTTTGTCCCCACCTTTCTACCTCTTAAGAGATTCCTCCACCTGCAACGTATTAGGGCCTGCCATCCCTGCTTCCTCCAACACCATGTGTGCTACAGATTATCTGCCAGCCAAGTTTTGATCCCTTACAACTAGCAAGCCAACAGCTCTGGCCTTTAGGTGGTATACAAATGAGATAAATTGAGAGAAATTGCCCTAGGCCAGTCACTCAAAGGTATCTGGGCCCCCAGCATTGTAGAGTAGTGCAACTGTGTTTTGGGATGAGTTGGTGTGCCGACTGTGTTCAGAACTAGTCATCGAACATCAGTATCTGACCCTCACTAATGCTCTTATGGCTGACTGCCATCAAATCCTTTCAGCAGTGCTTCAACACCTCTGTCAATAATAACAGTCGGGTGATCTGGTGGTCTATGAACGTTTTGGACCTTCAGTCTAGGTTTAATTTAGTTGAATGTGTTTTGTGAAATGTAGTAATTTAGAATAGTTTGCACAGATTAGAAAGGTTGTGTTGGTCTTTCTGTCCTTCCCCTTAGATAAAGTTATGCATTTGGTTAGCTTATTTGATACAGGCTCACAGGATGGTAAGGTATGCTCTGGCTGCCTGCTCATGTGGGGCTTTAGAGTTGTTCTCCCCTTCATTTTGTCCAAAATAATCCCCCCCTCTCTGTGTGAGGAGGCTGAATGAGAACTGGGCCCTGTATTTAGCATCCAGCGTGCCACTGTGAGAGCCATTAGCACTGAGTCATTGTTTCAGCAGCACTGCCAGTGTCGCCTGGCTGCCAGCCATCTCGCTGCCCCTCCGTTCCTGCCCCACATGCTAGCCAGCCCTGTCTTTTATGCCAGTCTGCCCGCTTGTCTGAGCCGCTACCAAGCTGCTACACCGCCAACCTAAAACCCCATACTCCAGTCATTCCAGAGCCAGCATGGGTCTCACCCTGCTTCTCCACAAGCTTATCACATTTTGGGTGAAGGAGTGTTTCATGGTGGTTCTAATACCTAGTCATGTGCCTTGGATGGGATTTGATGTATTGAATGTGGAAGTGATTGATAAATTGTTTGTGATTTAGCTGTAGGCTGCCAGTTCGGGCTTGAGAAGCCCAGAACAGTCTTTATTGCATGGTGAAAAGTGTTTGTTCTCTCCGAGCCAAAATGAAGACGTTTTCTGCAACAATATTTTTTTGGGCTCAGGCTGTGGTTATGTTTAAGGAAACTAACCAAGGAGCAGCACTGCTAAGAGGACTTTCTGGGATTAGCTTCACTTTAGAGCTTGTTCCCTCCATGCATGTCCTCTATCTTAGGTTCACACAGAATGGAAAACTACTTATGAAGGCCTGAATGTTTATGTTTATCTGCACGAACAGTGCCGGAGGTCTCAGTCAGCGCTGGAGTTTGGAAGCAGTGGCCGTGCTTCTGTCTGGGTCGCTGGCCGACGGCTAGTGTTCCCAAATGACCCCATCTCCTTACAGCGCTCTCCCACTGGTCTTCTGACCATCTGTTCAAGGGCTCGTCTCGCAATGGGAGTGGTCCATGCATACCCAAGATCAGATCTTTTGTCCCTCTCTGTATTTTGTCCGCAACATAGATGATGATCTTCATATGGTGTTATGCTGAAGTTGGTGTACTACTGTAGTCAGGTCTAAGGATGTGCACAGGTACTCAAGTACTCTGTTGACTGTTTGTGACTGGCAAGCAGAGATGGTGCACTTTGAAACTACTCTAGCTGTAAATTACTCTGAAACACTGAAACTGTATTTATCTGACAAACTAACACGTTGGCAGTCCTCATCAGCATCCAACACTGTACTTGTTCGTAGTGTTAGCTCATTAGCTTCTATGCAGGCATACATGAGGCATGAAAGCCTACTGACTTCCGTTGGCTATTTATGCTGCTAAATGTTTTTGGCTCTTAACACACCAGTACTCGAACTTTAAAAGTAAGCCTACAGCCCTGCAGCGCACCGATTGTGTGCTGCTTAAATACAACTGTTAAGGCCGTCGCCCACCGGACACGCCCACAAATTCAAAACCGTTATTTTTAATTGAGGTATCATGTGCATTGAAGACAAGGACCCCTTAAACTGCTGAATTCTTCAGCGTGCTTTTTTTTTTTTTTTTTCCTTCTTCTTCATTTTTACATTAAATTTAAACCAAAATGACAACACAAAATGGAAAATATATGCACTGTAACATTATATTTACACAACTTTTCACTTTGAGTAGACTGGCTTTCTACAGCTGATTGATGTGCTTTGCAGGCAAAGGATGAAGTGGGGAAATACTCACTATGTGCCACTAGTCACCGCTTTTTTTTTTAAATATAACTACAAACCATCTTGAACTTTGTCAGTTTGTTTTTTTAATTTTCCTCCATTAAGTATCCACTCAGTTGCATGTTCTATTTTAGTTGTTTTATACTAAACATTAGTCAAAACATTTTGTTTTTCTTTGTTGTGATATTAGGCCTTCACAACATATCGTTTCAGCATTGTCGGTGCTGTGTTTGCATGCACAATAGTCACATTGCAGGACGTCACATGGCAAATGAAAGCAAACACTCAAATCTTGGATACCTGGAGTGTATTATTAATATCGTGGCATATTGGATCATTGACTTCTAGTGAAATTGAGTGAAAATTCTGATCTGATTTATTTTAGGTGGACCTTTGCAGTCTTGCGTGTCTCTGCTAATAGCTTCCCTTCATTTCGTTGCGGGCCCTCTAAACATTGAACTTCACTGAGGTTTCTGCCTAAGCTTGTTTGAGTCTGCAGTGCCTGGAGCTCCTTCACTGAGCTGGGTTTAGTTTTCTGCAAATCATAGCCTTGTCCCTTCAGGCCTTTTGCACATATACACACATATACACACACACACACACACACACACACACACACACACACACACACACACACTCTATAAGACCTGTTCTCCCGCTCTTTGGAGGACCAGGATGGAATACACCTTTCTAACATTCAGCTCTTCACATAAAGCTCTTCAGTATTATTAAAGCTTTACACATTGCCTCAGTCACTGACAGGTACCATTTACCGTCTAGTCTCAGCAGTTACCATCCCTGTTGGCGCAGCTCCAGACATCTCCCCCATGCTCCACCCCCACCCCCACCTTGACATGGTGGAAACCCTATAATTATTTTATTTGTTTATGTGGGAGCTGAGATTGTTTCCAAGGCTTCTGTGAGAATGTGGCTATTATGCAGGTGGTTGTCTGACAGGTGCTGTGAGTTATTGTTTAAACTACACTGAGCCAAGTCCCCATTCCTGATAGATGATTCACCTAAGCCAAACTTTGCTAACATCAGCAGGCTGCAGTTGTTTAGATTGTTGTAGCCATTCAGGCTTATTCAGAAGATTAATATCAGTAAGGGGGGATTTTCTGTTATCCTTTTATAGTATAGTTATTTGGGTACTATTTATTTATTTATTTTTGACATTTAATATTTTGTCAGTCAGTCCATTCTTATATCATTGCATTGTTGACTGCATAGGTTAATAAATAAAAACATATTGAGTCAAGAGGCTAATCGATACACGTTTGGATGTTGGCTATTTAAACCTGTGATGATTCATGTGAAACAAAAGGTTGGGGCTGGTGAGTAGGACTCCTCCTCTGCTCAGCCTTTGTCAGTGGGTGAATTCTATCTGGTATGGTTTACAAAGGCTGAATCATAGCCGTGAGTTAAAGGGAACACTCAGGACATGATGGATATACTGCAGTTTGCCTAACCCTGTCATTTGGTATAAATATCTCAGTTTTTTTATGCTTGTGCTATAAAATCACATTTCATATTTTTGCAGTTTGCTGTTTGAGAAATTAATCTAGAAGTTTTTAAGTTGTGTTAAAATGTCATGATTTTCTTGAAAAGCTCTAAAACTGCTTGAAAAGTTGGCATTTTGGAGATAAACAGTTTTTGCTTTGGTATGACACCTGACCATCTGGGTGATTACACAAGACTTCTGAAAGTGTCCTGTGGTATCTGGCACCAAGATGTTAGCAGCAGATCCTTGAAGTCCTGGAAGTCGTGAGGTGGGGCCTTCATGGATTGCCATGAGCCTTTCACCAGTTCACTGATTGTCTTTTCTTCGACCACTTTTGGTTGGCCACTGACCGCTGCATGCCAGATAAAACTCACAAGACCTGCCTAATGACCTGATATTTTGGAGAGGCTCTGATCCAGTTGTCTAGCCATCACGATTTGACCCTTGTCAAAGTGGCTCAGGTTCCCCTTTTTCCCCTGCCTTTAACACTCAGTCTGCTGTTTAACACTGACTGTTCCATCAGGTGTGTGTCTGTGTCTCTGTGTGTGTGTGTGTGTGTGTGTGTATATATATATATATATATATATATATATATATATATATATATATATATATATATATATATATATATAATTACTCAGCCATGTGTTATCGTGAAATAGCAGCTTGGCTGTGATGAAGCAGACACGAGCTGTAGGGGAGGATGTGTGTGTCTGTGTGTGTCTGTGTGTATGATACAAACTGTACTTTGTTTTCCTCCAGACGTTTAACAGACGTTTATTAATTTTTATGTATCACGTACCATATTATTGATTTCCACATGTCCAAATACATAAGCTGCTCTTTGTAAAGTATAAAGTAAGCAGCAGGCATAGATCCTGTGACATTCATGCAGTATTGATGGAGAACTTTCCTCTGAGCCCTCACAGACTGCTCATTCACTGTGGGGCCAGGTAATATGAGACACACACACACACACACACACACACACAGTGAGTGCTGTGGTGTGCTCGCATTGTCCTCACTTCATTCATGTGTGGATGTCAGCAGTAGCCCACTCTCAGTCACAGTAGTGTGAACTGCCAGTACTGCTAATAACACTTAGCCTATATTCTGTAATTAGTTTTTTGTGACCAGTGCAAACTAAAGACCAAACTAAAGACTTGATAGCATATTATAGACAACCAAGTCAACTTAGTATGCAAATACTAATGTTTTATTTTACATTGTGAATGATGTTTTTCCTGTCATGTAATGGTGTAGTAGCATCTTAACTTAGACTTATGTTTTAAGTCCTATAGGTTCGCTGTGATTGGACTTCTGCATTTGGCAGATTTGTGCATATAAAAACTTAACTTAACACAGAGACTGATTATTCATTGTATGTTTTAATAGAAGTGACCACAGAGACAAGAGACTTCTCATGGGATGGCTTGTGTACCTTGGAAATGATCCCATTCCCCATTAGGTCGTGTTGACGACCACTACTTGGGAAATATTGTAGATTCCATCCAACGTCCATGCAAGGCGTAATCCCTGACCTCTGTGTCCTGAAATATGGGTGTGCACACGGGTATGCATGTCCTCACATGCCTGATAAAATGATGATCATGTTCTGATAATAGAAGCACAGTCGAGTCACCCCACTTGACTATCCTGTCCTGATTGTAGAGGCACAGAGGCTGCTGGAGGGAGGCAGTCATCTATTACATAAGCGTGTCAGTGAGCTGTTAGTATAACAGTCTGGTTCTCTGAGGACATGCACTGGTCAGGACAGAAATGAGAAATGTTGTTCTTGGTCAGCTTAAGGTTGATTGCACTATAGCGGTCACTCTGCCCGTAGTGATCAGCATCGGATTTGAATCAGGTGTGAAATTGTGTGTGGTTGTTTTTTAGTCCGTTTGCCAGCCTGGCATATAGTGCTATCATCAATGAGTGGTGCCTTAAAAAGCTGATTTTGGTTTCTTTAAGGACATTTTTAGAAAATGTATGTATCTGAAGAACTGAAAAAGGCTCATAACCAATTTAAAGGTTCTCTCTGGAACCATAAGTGTTTCTTCAATGGCGTCACTCAGAAAACCTTTGTAGCATTTATTTATTTATTTATTTATTTTATTGTGAAAGTGAAGCATTTATTTATATTACTTACTTTTTAAGTGAAACTATAAGCATTTCTTCCAAAAAAAATGATCTCAGTGTTCTGATTGGTTACAGACTGGATTTAAACAAATGCCAAACTTTCATCTGTTAAAGGAAATGTAGCTTCACTGTAGCATCATGACTCAGGCACTCCAGCATTGCTCAATGGATGCTTGTGTGGCAGGCAGCATAGTTTTCACATGACAAAATATGACTCATCCTCTTCCCTACTGAAACCATGAGACAGGCTTTGGCAAAGTACTGCTAGATTGCCCTCAGAGCAAGATCACACCCTTGGTAGCACCTCCTCAAACACTTCAAACCATGCTGATTTTTTTTTATTGTTATCTTTCAGTGTAAGAGCTTATGCTAACAGCTGAATTGTAACTTGACTATTTGTTCAGCCAGGACAGGGGGCAAAGTTTCACCCATCAATGTGTGATGGATTGTTGCTTATCACAGCTCAGAAACTGCTGAATAGTGTCTGCACGTGACTCAGTCCGGCCTAGTTGTTTTGGGACCTGATGTCTCAGGTTGCATTAAGTTCTGTCCTCCAAAGCTTTTAAACCCCTACCTACGGTCTCCTTGGTTTTGATTGGGTAATTAGCTGTACTGACATTTTGTCTTTTTGTAAAGAAGAGTATTGATTGGGAATGCCCGAGCTGTCAAAAGATGCAGATGGAGCAGTGCAGAGTTGAGTCATCTGGCATCTAGGACACATTTGTACTCTTTATTTGACGCCATCCAGTGGTCTGAGTGTGGAACTACTTCATAATCTTCCTAAAAGGTTTTGATTGTCTCTGCCGCCATCTAGAGGCCATTTACAACTCAAACACACATAACTAAAATTTAATGTTCATCAACATGGAGAATGTGAAACTGTTCATATTTCTGCTAAGGCAGTAGAAAAGGTCAGTTGTTTTCAATATATAATGTGCCAATATATAATATACAGCTCTGGAAAAAGAAATATGCTTACATTTACATCTCTACGTGTATGGCAGCCACTTTATTCCAGGCATTTCATCAAACAAAGCTGAGTTACCTGGGTTTGCAGACTATGAATGGCACCCAACAGCAATGTGAAAGACTAGTGGAGAGCCTGCCAAGACATGGAAGCTGTGATTGGCAGTCAAGGTTATTTCACCATGGTGATTTTTGAATGATCTCAAAGTTAAAATATTAGTACTGTGTTATTTAAATTTCAATAATAACTTCTTTGCATTATAATTATTATAAAAATTTATTTGCATTTTTTTTGCAGAAATGTTGTCATGCTCTAAATAACATTTTTATTTGGAATTTAGGGGAAATGTTTTCCATGGTTTATGAAATACAATGCAAGTGTTAATTTTCCAAAACAACTGATAATGTAGGGTGGTCTTTTTTTCCCCTCCCCGGAGCTGTATATATTATTTATTATACTTGTACATCTGTTAGTTTCTCAGAGATTTATTCTTTAATATTTGCCTGGAAATGGGATCTGCAGGAAAAAAAGATGCAGATAAACACTGTCTGGCGTGACTTGTTTGAAGCTGGGGAAAGGTTTTTGTGCATTGGAACAACTTTGCTATTTATTGACTATCAAAAAAAGAATAGTCCCCTTACCTACGCGACATGGACCAAGGTATTGATACATTTTACACCTACAGAAGCTTTAAAGACATCCTATTCTAAATCCACTGTCATGGATATGGAATTAAGAAGTGTAGGTGTCTCAATACTTTTGTCCATATATTGTGTATTTAAATATTATTCATGTCCGAAGTGTACTATCAAATTTATAATTGACAACCTTATAAACAAAACAAATGGGTCACAATAAGCAAACTACAATGCTACATACTACTACAGATCACAGACACTCTTAGGGACATTTGTGCATCTGTATGAGCACTGTGTGATATGCAGTTGGCCTAAGAGAGACGACATCCATTGTGTTCTTCTAATGTGCATCATGAATATCAGTGATGTCTTACTTGCATCATCTGACAGACTGAAAATCTGAAAATGTGTGTCTGACAAGGAAATGCAAATTACTGAATTATCTCCATAAATAGACAGTGTTTTAGTCATGCTCTGAATTGATATGCTGCGTCATGTTTGCATTGATACTTTATTAAAGTAGTTGGATGTTGACCAGTCTTTATGATGGATCAGATTGTTGGGTGCTATATAGGACCAAAGGTTCTTTTAAAGAGGGTTTTTTTGTTTTTGTTTTTCCCTTGGACAAGAATGCTGTAACTAGATAAATAGCATGTAATAATTAAATGATATTTAACCGTTAAAATCACTTTTTGTTGTCATGGTTGTTTATCAAAGAACCCGTACCAAAGAATCACTTCAATTTTTCTTTCTTTTTTTTTTTTTTTAATAAAAGGGTGTACTACAAAATGTGCAAGTCCTGTTGTCTTACACTGTATCGGCCATCATCTTAATTTCACAAATTACAATTGAGTCTAGCGTTGGGCGGAATGACCGTTTTACTGTATACCGTGAGGACGTTTCAGTGTCCGTGTATTTCTATATATTAGCTTTATATACTTTTATGGCACGTTTTTACAAATACTTCCTCGTGAAAGGCTACAGAGATGCTTGTACTGCTCTTTTGAGGTTTATCTATCTTTTCTATTATGCTAAGGTTGGGGCACTGTGAAGAACTGAGGGTCCTGGCTAAACCTTGTGCTTTTCTGTGGTGAGGACACTGGAACGTTCTGACGACTCTTCTGTTAGGGGCATATTTGTGCAGGTGTCTCTGCACGGTAGAACAGTGCATCCCTACTCCAGAGTCAGCTAAATCTTTCTGAAGGTCTTTTACAGTCAAACATGGCTTGGCTGTTGTAGCAATCCTAGACAGAGCTGAGATCACTGTTTCCTGAAAGGGGAAAACCCCTTTCAGGAAACAGTGATCTCAGCTCTGTCTAGGATTGCTACAATGGTCTTCTCCTGCGTTCTTAGGCAGCTGTTTAGAGGAACTGGAGAATTCTTGGTGTTGGACAAGGTTTGAGGAGTCCGAGTGCTCAAAAGACTTCCAAATTGGCAATCGCCTGGCCTTTCCAAGCAATAATAGCCATAGTCCTAACAGGCTAAGTAAGGTCTGAGACTTAGAAGTACTTGAACCGTACAGTGAACCAGGAACTCAAAAATAGATTCCAATGCATCCTGCTTCATGACTACATTGTGAACGCACTGAATTGAAAACATTTGCGTTAGAGATGAGGGCCTGTGTAATTAGAGAGAAATCTGATACTAGTTCTGCGCTCACACTGTGAGAGTCTTTATGAATATGCACCCTGGTGTGCTACATTTGTTCACAGCTCACGGCACCACAGAAGGAATGCAATGTTCAGCTCCATTATTAGGCACACCAAACTGGAACATAGCGTGACATACAAGGACCACTGGGAATAGATCAAATAAAAGACGTCCTGGTTTGGTAAATTTATTATTAGTAGAAATTGTTCCGTTCTCGTCTCATTTTAATGAGCATTGCCAATATTGTGCACGCTTTTGCTAGCTTGCCTTTATTCTTCAATTCTTAATAGATGTTTTCTTCCATAGCTGATGTAGGTCTACGTCGCTCACTGTACTTTAATATTTGTACTAATAAGATGAGTTGGAGAAAGCAGTTTAAATATGTTATTAATGCAGGGCTAATATTTAGTTTATTACACATTTCTTCTTCGGGCCTCCAGTCCAGCCTCATGCTGTAGCTTATAGTCAGTAATACCTTCAGTGTACACCAGAGAGCAGTATTGAACCTCCATCCAAAGAGTTTACGATCACTGTTTTATATATTTGAGATCAGCCTTTTCTCTATGCATGTGCTTATGTGTGGGCATTCCACATGTTTCTGCAGAACACAGCTCAGAATGACATTCAGAGACACATGTCCTTTTTGTGTCTGCAAGAAACATGGACCTGGTACAGTTTTAACTTGATGATCTGTCTTTGGTCATTCTTCTACAAAAATCCATATGTGAAAATGTACTGTTCTGTGGTTTTGGTGACAATAGATGTTTGAGGTAGTTAAATGGGGGAGAATACAGGGTGGAGAAATGAAGTGTGATTCATGACTCAGGCAGACATTTTTCTTTATACGGTCATTGTCGTCGTATGCTGTGTAATAAGACCGGGGGTTAGCGTTGTGCATGGGAAAAGGTTTGTTTGTTTAACATTAATTACCTTCGTGATTCAGAGTGTCTTTATTTTCAGCCACATCATGTGAGCTCTGTCATGATGAGATGGTAGAATGTGGACTGGAGAGTTCTGAGGTTTAGTGATGCAAATGTAGTGAAATACAAGAACAATTCATGGTGTAAAAACATGCTTGTATGCTATGACCATCACAACAACGCTCTTTCCCCACTGAACTTAGTTAAAATGTCATTCTCATCATTTTACCTCCATACGTCAGAAGCGCTGCCATTTAGAATTGCTGTTCATTGGCTCTCAGACTGGAAATTAAATACCCTTTATTACTGTGCTCCACTCAGTGTTACGGTGACTTTACGGTGACTTACGGTGACTCAGCTTTGGAGCTAACAAGCTTTTCTGTTTGGCATTTGACTGTTTACAGTAGCAGTGTGAATGTTTATGAGGGCAAAAGTTACTCCTGAAAAGGTTACACTCCTCCTTACTCTGTTTTCTTCCGAGAAACCCCTTGGCTTACAAGTTTCATCCTTCCAGGAAAATATGTAGCTTACCTTTTTTGAAGAGTTTTCCTTAGAATTGTTGCATTGAGATTACGGTCAGCCGTAAATCTCCCTCACTCACAGGACAGGTTATAAGAAAATAGCCAAGCGTTTTTAGGTTGTTTAATAAGCTGTAAAGACCGTTTGCTCTGTCCTAGACAATAGGCATGTGCCAATATCTAAATTTTGTATCACAATAGTATCATTTTATCTAATGTATTTTTAGAACTCAATATAAGATCCATGTGCTGTTCTTAATTAAAATTTCGTTTGAGGATTTCTTGTCAAAGTACAGCACAAATAAAATGCTTGGTTTTTGATGTAGGAGACTGATGGCACAGTGAGGAGGATGAATGATGTACTGTACTCTGTGAGAAATGCCTGGCTGTCTTGTATATCAGTACTATAGGGACCCTCAGGGTCACAGTGGACCGGTTTAAACTGGATAGGCTCTGCTGCTTCGCCCTCCTCTCTCTTTCTCTTCCGCTCTCTGCCTGCTGTGTTCTCCTAACTCGCATCATCATCAGTCACATTTTCTTACATTAACATCTGCATCTGCATGCAGGAATTTGAAAAGGGACAGATGAAGGTAGAGCTGCAAATAATGCCTTTTTCTACAATTAATCAGTAGGTCTATTATTACATAGGTCAATATTTCTTGCCCTCATCTTTTTAATCTTTTATTAAGGGCATAGTAAGAAATTGACTGTATTGCTCATGAAAAGTGATTTACTCTATGTGAAAGGAGCAGAGTTCACAAAAATAAATCTTACATGACCTCTCAGCACTCTTATAGAGGTTGATTGATTCTACCAAAGCTCTGAGTTTCTATTTAAACTATCTGACATCTAATGATAAACAAAGAAATTATTTTGTGTATTTGGTGGTGATGTAATTAAATCTGACATTACTGAGCACAGAAGCGACCCTATAGCCACATCCAGCACATATAGTCCTAAAGCAGCTCATGACACGAGAAACAGCCATAGCGTTTTCAAAAACATCCAGATGAAAACGCATACAGATTTTTGAGAACCTTCCCCCGGAGATCACCTTCCAAAAAGCCCACATTTTAAACAACTTTTTTTCCCCTGTGGTCAGGTGGTCAAACATTTTAGCTGTTTAGCCAGCTGAGCTGAAAATGCAGCTCATGCCTTCAGCTAACAGCAGTAATTGTTTGTATTTGCCACTCTGTTATTTCTGCATGTTGCTTTTCCACATCTTACAGCAAACCTTAAACGCTTTTATAACCCACATAATAAATTTTTTTTTTTTTTTTGGTTTTGCAGAACTTTGCAGTCTGAATTTTCCTTTTTCAGACATGTTTGAGCAACTAAGCATAACCCAACAAATGTTGTTATTGATGTGATCAATATCCATACTTTCCTGCAGCTCAAGGCATTTCTGTTACATGAATACAACCCACGTCAGAGTGTGGTCAACTCTCTGGGCTTTTCCTGTTTTGTCTTTCTTTTGATCAGAGTTGCTAGTTACTTATTAAGGTGCATGCAGTTATTCTGTGCCTGTGCACTCTCTGGTCATGCTATTCAAAGCCATGGAATTTTTTCCAGAATTCAGATCATTGTGCTCCGAGTGCTCACTCAAAGTACACTCCAAATGCTTTGGCCTAAAGGCTGGAACTGCTGGAGTGTTCTAGAGCCGTTGGCTGTTTTAAATACTACCCATGGTAAGAGTTTGGGGCACAGGCTTGAATTACCTTAAATTGAATGACCTTAAATTATTTCTTCAGATGCTTTCTTTTGCACTGATGATTCTATTGTATAAACTCAGCTGTGTTAGATTGCCGGTCACCTCTGATGAACAGTGTTTCCTGGTCATTTGGCATGTGTCCGAAATGCACAGGGCCTTTTTACACATCAGTGCGTAAACATTCATCCAAGCCCAGAACAGTGCTTAGGGCTTAAGGCCCGATTATGGTAAAGATACGAGCGTCACAGCTTTGCGTCTGATGTAATCCTATACAGTAATCAGGGATACTAGTCTCTTTGACATTGAGTGTTAAATGAGAGGGAATCCTGATCAGGGTTATGACACACAGGTGTCCGAGTGCTAACTGACACGATATGTTGACAAAGTCTGCAAGGAAAATGTGACTGAAATGACTTTGCAGGAGACTTTCCATCCATTAACAGGACTAGCCGTACCTGGCAGCTAAGTTTAATCCTTGCTGAAAAAACCTAAGCACCTTAACATCTGAACATGGCTTTGTGGAAGACGCTGTTTGGGTTTAGATTAAACACTGTATTGAGGCTCTTAATACTATCTAGTTGTACATATTTCTATGATAAGCATGCTGCTTACAGGTTGTGGCACACCCTCTTCATTGCATCAGATGATTGCCAATAATTAAATTTGCTTTCGCTCTCCAGCTTGCTCGGACTTGTTCCTTGAGTAGTAATGACATTCCTCAGTGTGGAACATAAAGTCTCAAGGCCATATTGCTGAAATAGTTCACTTGAGAACTGCCAGCTGCAATTATCTGAAGAAAAATCATTAGATACTTGGCCATGTGGTCAAATCCACAGTCATTTCATTAAGGGTTCTTTGTGTGTACTGGTGTTCTCTAACCCTCTCAAGTCTACAAATGCACCAGCGTGTCAAAAGTGATGTTCCTCAGTGTTTCTATTGATATATTTGTGATGTTAAAGTGCAGAAATCAGAATCTGTAGAGTCTGGCCTTTCGATTGCATCTTATTGCCAGATCATACGTGCCTCACAATTCATCCACTATTCATTCATTCATTCACTCACTCACTCACTCGGCAAATTTAATAAAATATGCAAAATATTTTATTATATAAAATATAGCCATATCTAGCACATATAGTCTTAAAGCAGCTTATGACACAAGAAACAGCCATAGCGTTTTCAAAAGCGTCCAGATGAAAACACATACAGATTTTTGAGAACCTTCACCCTGGAGATCACCTTCCAAAAAGCCCACCTTTTAAACAAACTTTTTTTTCCCCCTGTGGTCAGGTGGTCAAACATTTTAGCCGTTTAGCCAGCTGAGCTGAAAATGCAGCTCATGCCTTCAGCTAACAGCAGTAATTGTTTGTATTTCATTTATTAGCAGATATTTGCCACTCTGTTATTTCTGCATGTTGCTTTTCCACATCTTACTGCAAACCTTAAACGCTTTTATAACCTCATAAGTGACTTTTTTTTTTTTTGGTTTTGCAGAACTTTGTAGTCTGAATTTCCCTTTATCAGACCTGTTAGAGCAACTAAGCATAACCCAACAAATGTTGTTATTGATGTGATCAATATCCATACTTTCCTGCAGCTCAAGGCATTTCTGTTACATGAATACAACCCACGTCAGAGTGTGGTCAACTCTCTGGGCTTTTCCTTTTTTGTCTTTCTTTTGATCAGAGTTGCTAGTTACTTATTAAGGTGCATGCAGTTGTTCTGTGCCTGTGCACTCTCTGGTCATGCTATTCAAAGCCCTGGGATCTTTTCCAGAATTCAGATCACTGTGATATATATTCTTTTCTTTATTATTATTATTATTATTATTGTTTTATTATTATTATTTTAATCAAGATCAGGGATTGCAGGGGTAGTAATTTCCTTTTGTTTGTTGCCATTGGCCACATTTCACATTTAGGACACTAAAAACACAGAGCCCGATTTGCCTTTTTGGGACTACAACCAAACCAAACCAAAGTGGAAGTTTCCAAAAGCACAACTTTATGAAACCATTTTACATTTAGAGTGATTAAATCATCATTACCATAGAGAATCTCAAATTAGTAGTCTCCTCCTTAAGACAAATCAAGGATCAGTGCTTTGTATTCCTTGTAAAATATAAAGCTGCAGCTCTGTATTTTGACTAGCTCATGCTTCTGTGATGCCTCATATTGGTCCATTGAAAATTTGATTTTATTCCAGACTCTCAGCCTTTTCCCAGAACACCGATGCTCTCTTACTGAGGCATTCTTCAGTCCTGCATGGCCACTGCTCTGTCTCCAGTAAACAGCACACCTCTGTTCTCCTGCCAGGCTTGCGGAAGGAGGCAGTGTGCCCGATCACCCTTCGCCCACACCCCCTTCCTGCTCTAACAAAAGGCCACAAAAGAGAGGGCCTAGCGAGGGGAGTGTAGGCATACTCGATATTCCTGCACTAAGAGAGATTACTGCAAACAGAGGGTCCCACACCAAATGAACAGCTGTTATGTAACATAATGGGTACAGGCTGTGCTTGAGGTTTCTTCATGCTTGTCATATGTCGGCCCAGAAAGGGTTACAGAGCAGACTTGATTGAGAACTAGATGGAAAACCCCTTTTCGTTAGGTCCCAGGTGTTGTCAGTTTTGCATTCTGTCAGTCAGGCTGATGGGAGGAATGGGAGATTGCTGAATAGGAGAAGGCTTTTTGCTTCACTTCACCACCTGTGCCTGGCTACGCATAAGCTTTTTTATTCTAATCAAATTCATTTATCACTAATGAAGTAATTTCAATGTGTTTAATATAGTTTGTGTTTGGATATTTAGTATAGAATATGCAGTACATGTTTAGAGATCAGTGTCCTGTTCATATGAAGCCTTTATGCAGTGGAAATGCACAGATCCTGATTTGTATGTCCACATTCCAACCTGTTTATGAATATCTGTGTCTGTATGAGGGGGGGGGGGGGTGAATTAGCATTCATCCAGGTCAGTGGATGCTCATGGCCTGCTGTTTAATCGATTCTGTATGAAAGTGTAATGTCCAGTCGCAAGGTTCTCTATCCGTGCTAGATTACAGCAAGACCAGGCTTTTGAGGCCTCTGAGGTTTGGTGCTGCATCTTTCTGAGTCACCCACCCAAACTGAGAGTCTAAATGCTATCACTAATGATCTGACTTTACTGTGTCTTTGAGAATTGCTGACTTCATTCACTGTATCAGTCTGAAAAGGAGTTAAATCCTTAAATGTTCCACTCTTGAATAGTCTTACAGTGTACAGTTTCAGACCTACTGCACTCTCATCATATGCAGCATACCTCACAGCGTGGGCTTTACTCTGGACATGAGGTGCACATTTCTCAGTGAATCCCAATGCAGACCTAAAAGCTGTATTGTGGAGCTCAAGAAGATTATAAATCGTGTACATGCAGTACTTTGCAAAAGTCTTAAGGCGGGCATAAACGTTATTTAAAACTGTTTCTCAGTATCTCTTTCCTGTAAAACACTTGATGAGGTTTAAAAATACACGTAAACTAATGTTTAAAAAGTAGTTAGTTATTGATATGTTAGTTCAGTTTGACTGTTTGGATTTGTGGCTTGTTTAAGCAGCCCACCTAATTTCATTTTCAATTTTTTTTTCATTTTCAAAAATGACTGATTAGATTATCTAGGTATTATATACCAACTGTAAATACATGCCTTTTCTCAAGGAGAGCTTTGGTAGTAGATAAGACAGTAGATAAGCTGGGACACCTTCTTTGTATTTTGTCTAATGCTAGTGTTTATTTACACTTATTGACCAGATACATAACTTTACATGTCAATTTCGTAGTACTCTACGTTAAATATTGCTTCTGCCCAATGAGTCTCCATTTTTGTCTGCTTTTAGTTTTCTCCATGGTTTGAACCCTGTAGCTGCTCTGTACACTGTGTAAATAATTCTGTCTGAATAGACCAGTAGGAATACTCTAAATTAATAATGGAATAAACTCTTATTTTACACTTAGAACATTTTTTCCCTTTTCCTGTAAACTCACATTTTTGGATATGCATGTTTTTCATTGGACATCAACAATATCTATATAGTGATCATTTTTTGGCTTACTTGCATTGTATGATGCAACACTCTGCTGATATGAGGTTTGTTCTCCATCTTGGACACTACCCCAGCACTTTTTTGCGTTACATTTTTGCTGTGGGCTTTGCTTCCAGACCAGCTGCGATGTTGCAGGTGTGTATTCACCCACAGGCCAGCACAAGACTGAGATGCTCTTGTGATCCACAGACGCTGTTAGTTTTGAAGGGAGGGCTTGTGAGTCCCGAGCAAACTGGATCCCGCCGGTTAGTGTTGCCTGTTAATGTTCCTCTCGGAATTAGGACAGAGCAGCAGGGAGAGGAACAGTCGTCACGGAGTGACGTGACAGATGGAGAGAGAGAGGGCGGGGTTGTGAGCTCATAAGATCTGGGGGAATGGACAACTTGCCCTATTATAGAAAATGGGCACCAGAAAGAGGAGTGTGGTAAAACGTCAGGCAGATGATGATCAAGTCGGCTAAATATAAACCAGCTTTGTCATTTGGTTTGGCGAGATCAGTAACGGTTATTAGATTAAACTACTTTTCAAGGGCTATGATGACTAGATTTGAATATTTTTACTGTAGTTCTTTGTGATGGGCGTACATTGTACATACAGTGTACATCATATTGGGGTAGCTTGAGGTGTGTTGCATATCTGTGGACTGGAGGCAATACTAATGCTGTTTCTCAGGATGCTGAAGTGATGGCATTACTGATAACCCAGTGTTCCAAAAGGTTGCCCTCAAGTCTAAAGCAAAATAGCCATCTGCCTTGTGGGATGGCTAAATGCTTTCTTTTCTGTCACATGCTTGTTAGTTTTATGTGGCAGCACTTGGAAAGTAAATGTCTCCTCCACACATGCCTTGGCTCCCGATCAACTGATTGTGCTGTTGGGAGCGTTTGGTCAGCTGCTGCATTCATCCAAAGTAATAAAGCGTATGGCAGACAGTAATTTCAAAAGAACAAGGCGTGCAATTAAGCTTTCTAGTGGGCTGTTTCACAATAACTGATTTATAGTTAAAGGCTCAAGTGTAACGCTCTTGATTTGTGGGTGTTATGAAAATATAATGACTGGATTTTTGGCCCACAGTATTGCTGTTATGAGCCACTGTGAGATCTGAGGCTACAGGAACTATAGACGGTTTGTTCAAACATCTAGGCTAACCTGGATTTTCAGAGATTTTCCCAGCGTGCTTTGATGTGGGGTGTGGACTATTAAATGTCTTTTAGAAGGCTTAAAATGGCTGAAAATGGGTGCTCGTTTTAGCAACAAAGAGGGTATACGTTAAGAATGTGCTCTTAAGTTCGTCGCTGAAGCTTCTCAGTTTTGGTGGCAGCCCCAGACAAGGAAACTCCCCATCTTGACCACGTCTGCAAACATACAGCGAAGTCGACAAATCGCGTTAGGAGCTCGAGTGGAAGTAATGCTTGCGCTTGACTGGCCGTCTGTATCAAGAACATCGTGTACAATGTAAACAACCCCCTCATGGTTCCCCCAAATCGGTCACGTCCCAGCTATTGTCTCACTTGATCAGCTAACTGGAGCTTGTCCTCAGCACGTTCAGTGCATGACTGCCTGCCTCACTGGAAAGCGTTCACTGTACCACTGTATTTACGTTCAGACTTCAGAACAGAGCATATATTTCTATTATTTATATATATATTTATATTTATATATATATATACATATACATACACACACATATATACACAGCTGTGGATTCATTAATACTGTATTTCACACAGAGGTACACAAGTTGCATTTTATTATTCCCCCATCTTACATCACAACAGTGCCTTAACTGTCACTTTATATAAAGGCTACAGTGATTCCAGACAAAGGGAGGGAAGGCGCGGGCTGGTGCTGCTACAGGCAGCGAGGGCAAAAAAAAAGGGGGGAAAAAAGCCTTTACTGTTGTAACTGCAGGCACTTTCTTCATGCCTTCTGCAGAAGAGTCCACTTCAGCGATTTGACCCAGGTCTTCTTCCCGGGTTGTTTTTGTCTTTGGGCTAATCCTACTAATACCAGGTTTCACTCCACATTACTTATACCTGCTGCCTCTGTATGCACACTGGCACAGTTATATAACCGCCAACGTGTGAGGAAGCCTGTTCACACTTCCTTAAACACTTGATCTAGGAGATGCTCTTCTGTTTCTCTGTGACTAGTAGTGTTGTGGTGTTGGTTATGGCTAAAGCAAATAAAGTGCTACTTATTACGAATTAACTTGCGGCCACATTTCCCAGTACATGGATGTCCCAGACTCGTCAGTGTCATGTTCTGAGAAGTAAACCTGACTAGCCCTTTATTAAAAATTAGCCTATGGAGGAGATTATTCACCCACTGTCAAGAATACCAAGAAGCCACACAATGACAAGGTTTCAGAGGACAACAATTAACAATTTTGTTGGTGAAAAAGCAACACTAATGCATGCTATATTGACTATTTTGAGCTTTTTATCGTAACACAGTAAGCAAGTAAAGACAATGTTAGCTAAAATATCTTGGGAAATCTATATGGAAATTTTAGCCATTCATGTACACAGCAATTGAAGGTCATTTCATGAAACACATAAACTGCATTTTAAGGATTAAGACTATAACCTGGGTATGAAAATCTCATAAACATGGTTATTGTGTCCTGGAATTTACAACTGCCTTGCCCTGCCAGCATCTTCTTAGAAACCCATTGACGCAGAAATCGCGCTAACCAGTAGTTGCACATTGGCGCAGTTCTCACATGCTTCTTTTCTTGCTTATCGGGTGAAACTTGCTGAGGCCGTCCAGTCTTTTCTGTATGTGCGGCACTGTGCGAGTAGGAGCTGGAGAATACAGGATGGAGCTCTGTTGTGCAACCTGCTGTTGTCAGCCCAAATGGCAAAATGACACGCACACGCTCACGCAGAGTGGCAATGTGGTGCTCATTTGTCCTGTGTCACAATTCCACAAAGCAATGAGTACATCCTGCACCCCATAGCTAGCCACACAAGACTACGGTCAGTGCTGGAAGCACCACCCTAAAGTGGAAAACTACGTTCAGTGTCTGTTGCATCAGCCTAAAGCTCAGTGTTGATGCTGATGATGTGTTTGCAGCTCATAAAGAAGCATCTAAGCACAGCTGCACCTCAGCACCATCCAAAGCCCCCACTCCGTGCTCTTTGAACAGGTACAATCCCTCCTATTGTTGGGCTCTGCATTGTTTTTTTTTCGCTGCAAGCGGCCTAAGCCTGGGGAGACGTGTGCGTGCCTCATCAGCCGTGGGCACCCTAAGCCTGCGCGGGGCTACTATACTGATGAGAAGTGACAAGATAAGTCCAGGCTGAAGTGCAGGGGCCTGTCTCTTTCTAAAGCCGCTGTTAGAGAAGGGGAGAACGACGAGCTGCCATGCCAGGAAAATAAGAGGAGAGAGAAGGGAGAGGGCTGGGATAGGTGAGATTTGGGTGGCCGCTGAAGCAGTGTGGGCGGCAGCCTCCTAAGCATCAACTTGTAAAAATACTGATCACTGGGAAGATCTTAATCTCTGCTGAAGGTTTATGTAACAGTGAGTCACATGACGTGACATCACGGCCGCCCTGCTCTTGTTTTCGATCAATCACTCGCGAATCTGCCTGCAAGACGTACAGAGCCAGCACAGTGGAGACAATCGGAAAGAGGCACGCACAACCCTCAACCCAGCCTTGCTGCACTTCTCTGCCAGTGCTGAGAGACACAGAGCGGAAAAAACTGGCCAATGCACCGATGTGTTTGTGTTTGAGCCTGGTGGAGAGTAGTGGAGTAAATTCTGTTTGTGGAGGAGCACCGATTGACCCATCAATGAGAGAAACGGTTCTCCAAGTGCAGGGCCGGGACGAAATGGCCATGAAGCTATTGTTCTGGGAGTTGGAACAGCATTTGAAGAGGTAAAGCGCCTTACAGCTGAAAAAAGAGCAAAACGGGTTGTGCAGCACCGTTTTCAGGTCTTTAAGCTTGGAGGTGGCAATGAAGCTGTTCAATGGAAATCATATTGAATTGATGCCCAGATTTGAATGATACCTTTTGAAACAAATTCACTAAACATGGTCTGATTATTATTTCATTATTGATTTTATTGTTTTCTCCCATAGACACTTAAATGAAGACCCTAGTTCTTCAAAACCTGTAGTAAAGTATTTAATTATAATTACAAAGTATTTGGAAATGTATTATTTAAAATAATCAGTTACATATTTATTCTATACACTGTATTGCACTACTATAATACAACAGTGTCGCATTCATCTGTAACTGATCATTTTCAATAATAAATTTCCATTTTCCATTTTTTTGTAGTTATAAGTAAATACTTTACTACAGGGTTTGAATGAGGTTTTAAATAAAAAACTATGGCTTTTATTTAAGTATCTATGGGAGAAAATCTAAAAATATATTTCCACATTTTTCTACATTTCATGTAATTATAATTGCTGTAGGTCTGTGTTTATCATGTATGGCCTCTGACAATAAATTCTGTCATTGACCGTTGTTATAGGTGGCCTATGATGCAGTTCTGTTTTCTAACTATTTCTGCTGCCATGCGTCTATTGCACTAGGTTTGTATTGCCAACAAGACAACACTGAGTGTCTGCAATCTTATTAAGGTCTGTTTTGGCATTGACTGTACAGGTGCGCTGTGGTTGGTCCTAAACAAGCAAGGTGGTTTAGAGCCTGTGTCTTAGAATGAATGAGCATCAGCGTGCAGTAAGTCTTTTGAATGACGGTAGTCGGAAAGCTGTATTTATGCAGTGAGGTCAGGCCATGGAGAGAAGAGGTATATTTGGACTCTGTAATTGCTTAAATCCCTTTCCAGTCAAAGAATCCCGGAAGAGTTTGTCGAGTCGTGAGCCGCTTGGCTTTTGTCCCCATTTGTTGTGCTGCTACATTTAATTGGGATAAGTGGTCTATATTTACTGTAGACCAAAACAGGCTACAAAATACAGTATGTAGACCTTGGTAATCCTGAACTCAAGTGACATTGTGGGAAGGCATGTACAAAGCCCACGGTTTGTCTGATGATGGCTAATGGTTGACCATGAACTTACCTAGCCCAAGAAATGGACCTTTACTGCTGCTTGGAACTAATCCATGTGAACTTTCTGAGAGTTGTAAAGATTTCTCAGTAGTTCACCCAGCTAGAATGGAATGGCTACCAGATACTGTTAAGGCCCAACTGCTGAGGTGGTTTAAAAGAGGAACTACAGCAGGGTCTTTCATTCCTAAGCTAATAATAGGCCTGTAAATAATATTTACTGACGACGGTGGTCCTTCTGACTCGTTTTGTGTGTTATTTTTTTTACCAGACCGTTAAATAGTTGGTTAGAAGCGCTGAGAGTCAGCACTGTTAAATAAACAGTAGTGTTGCAAGCATGACTTTTATCATCAGATTGTCTGGTTACTCAGCAAGACCAAAACTGCCTAGTTTGGTTGGAAAAAAAATAATTTGACTGTCACAAACCACTGTTCTGGAATAGTGTTTAGGGGTAGGTGATCTTAGGTCTGCCTTTCTTTGAAACCTCCAATGATCTCTCAATGATTAACTTGTAAATGCTTCAGATAAACTGTTGGACTACTTTTTTAAACATGTGCCTGGAAGCATCACAGTTTTGTTTAACAGCAGAAAATTATGTCTTTCACCTGAAACTCACTTTTGTCATGTTGTGGAGAGTGGGCAAAAATGTTGTTTCCTTTCTGACTGGTGTAAACACACAATGTGGCCAATAAAAAGTGAAGCCAACAGAATTGATGGTTGTGTACTTCTGTAGGCAGAACCTGAAGAAGCCAAGACTTGGTCGTAGTAGTGAACTATGCTATGCAAGCTCAAAAATACTATAGCATGGTCACAATTTACCTACAGTATATGTATTGCTTTCAGTCGCATCATATTGCAAGACTGGCATTCATAAAAGATCTGGTTGTGAGTGCTCATCTTTGATCAAAATCCTGGGATGCTTCAGGAAGGTCTTCCTACAAGAAGCCCAGATAACACGCTATGAATGGGACGTATTTTAGTAACTGTTTTACTAGCGCTTTGACAGGGATCTTATGACTAGGACATCATAAATCTGTCACAACTAGATGTCTTTACATTTGAGCACAATAACAGCATATTGCTGCAACAGGCCTACAAGTGTTGTGCAAATAGGATCAGCTTTCAGAAAACAAGCAGAATTTCTCTACTGGGCTTATTCGTATGCTGTGTAATTATAATTTTGTCTGTGTTTGTTGTGAATGCATTTTGACATCCGTCATATGACATGGCATAAAATTCTGGCTAACATCCAAACAGCTCTTTGCAAGGGAACATTTAATTAGGTGTGTCTTGCTGTTGCTCATGTGGACATTAATTTTTCTTCTGCTTCTTAACGGACTAATGCCTGTGTGGGCTGACCTGGCAGGGTCTTTACATTTGAGTCGCTGATGAAAGACCGTTGTTTGTTGCCAGCACTCTTTTGGACATTACACACCAAACATCTCACATGAGCATAGCACAATTTGGCTTCTTAGCTGTGCAGTAACGCCACACTGGCAGCCACATTTTTCATACTGGAAAGGTTTCCATACTAATTTATGTTGGCCTCTTCTTGGCTTCAGGCAGATCAGATCTTCCAGAGCATGTGCGAGTTTGAATTAATGTAAATCACATCGCTGGAAACCGAAAGCTCACATGAGATTGGTTAAGTAATTTGCTTCTCAAATTGACTAATGGTACACTTCCAATAATACTTTGGCTTTAGAAGGTGTGTGTGTGTGTGTGTGTGTGTGTGTGTGTGTGTGTGTGTGTGTGTGTGTGTGTGTGTGTGTGTGTTTTTGTGTGTGTGTGGTGGATTTTGCTTCTTTGAAAACAGTAGTCATGTCACAGCTCGCTGCTGTTCCACTTACTGCCAACAAGTGGCAGCATATACATGTTAAACCTGGAAGGCCATTTTAGGCATGGCTGTGCTCTTAGATGCCTTTAATCAAGTTTTTAAAAATGTGTGCTAAAATGATCCATGTATTTTTATTATTATTTTGTGTGGTTCAGGCGATATTATATGTAATGTGTTGTAATTATATCCCTTTGAAGACTGTGAGTGTTTACTGTTGTGCGTTTCGCTCAGAGCTGAAGGTATTGTTCCCATGCCAACCGGAATGTCCTTATTAGGAGGGAGCGTCCTGAATAAATTATGCCTCTTGGGTCGACTGAGCTCGGAGTGGAGGCGTGGCCGCATAAATTAGTCAAATCCTTTCCGCCCTCCACCAATGGGGTGCAGGGCTGCGCTGTTTTTCTTGGATAAATTATGCAAATAGCCCAGGCTGCAGATTTTCACGAGAGCAGGGATGAGCTGACCTTGGAGATTCTTTGTGCAGCGGTGGTGGATGTATGGTCTCCTGAAACGCAGGGCTTTCTTTACGAAGGTCCCCTTTCCCCCTCGGTTTGATCGCTGTAACCTGTGACCGAACTATGTAATACTCGCTCAGTGCGAACGGCTTTTATTTTCTCGCCTCCGCGTCGAGATATATGGACGAAATAGCATGAATTCTCAGTGCTACTCAGTGGCGATGGATCTTGGTGTATGTCAGCTGAGAAATTTTTCAATATCGTTTTTATCATCACTGCTGGGGACCGAGACTTCGTCCGTGAGGCTCGACAATAGGTAAAATGGCATACGTGTGTGTTTTAAGAAGAAATGCCTAGCTAAATGCCTTTTTGCTGTATATGGTCTAAATAGAGATGCGCTGGATTTCTGTACTGGGTGGTAGTAATGTAAAAATACAGCAGTGTGCTTCATCACTTTAATCAAAGCCTACTGCTGAGGTTTCATCGACTGCTGCTTCCGCTGCCTTTTCCATAGGTGCTAACGTAACGTTATCAGTGCAGGCTGGCTGGCTTGCCTGCTTGCCCTTGTGCACGATGCTTTACCTCTAGGATATACATGACTGGTCTGTAGTTGGCTATAGCTACATTTATACGGGTATGGTTTGGCCGGTATTTGTGTTGCTGTAAGGATGCAGTGATTTTTAGGTTTCACTTTGGAACCGTTTTGTTTGTTTTCGTAAATAAGACGAGCAGACTGTAGCTAAATGGTGTCCTGTGAGCATTTCGCCACAGAAAGGAGATACAAGTGCTAATGTAGGTTATGGAATTGGTGGTGTTTGTCTCTCTGTTTTTACTAACTAGATGATTAATTATTGCTTTGTGTGATTCTGTTTTTCAGTTCTTCGGGTGCCAGTGTTGTGGCCATAGACAACAAAATCGAACAAGCAATGGTAAGTGTGCGCTTTTTACGATCCTACTACACACAGATACTCATTTCTGAGTCAAATACAGAGTGGTTGCAGATGTTATCCAGTGATTGTAGCTAGCTAATGCTCTTCAGTGGCTCGACCACCCGCGTTTACTGAATACACTGCTAGTGTTACACACAATTACATAACCAGCGCTGGCAAACCTCAGGCCAGCATCGCCCCCTGCTCGCGGCGCTTTTTGTCAGTGCTGTGTTGTTTCTAATATCTTGGTTCTGTTCAGGTTAGATAGAGCTGTTACTGAATATCAGCTGTGATGCACATATTGCTTTAATCAGTGGTGAGCGAATTCACCACGTTTCAGGAACTGAATCTAGCTACATTTCATGAGCAGACCGCGTAAAACCAATGCCCAGGAGCTGGACGGCGGCGTTACGTGTTTTTTACGTGCTGATATTTGTGTGAAAACCCGGAGGCTGGTTTTGTCGTAATGTCTGTGAATGTGGGAGCTGCGCTCACGCCATTCCTCGCCTCGTTACTGTTGCTAGGCAAAGCTCGAAGCTTTTACACCCAGTTAAAAATATCTCGGGCCCTGATTGGATGGTGGAGAGGGGGCCGGCCATTTTGTTGGGTCGGTGACGCTGTGCTGTAGTGAAGCACAGTGGAGGTGTGGAGGTGTGCAGGTGGATCCTGACCGGCCTCCCTAAACTCTGTGTCTCATTGACTCCCACCTTTTGATGCAGTTTTATTATTAACTTATGTATTTAATTGCTTATTGGTGGGTATGGTATGGAATTGTGTAGTGGAGGTTTTTTGTTTTTTTATGAGGCACCATTATCTGTGCCGCTGGTACAGATGCAGCAGTGAAGCGATGCTGTGATGAAGAGCTTTGATCCAAAATGCATTTAAAGCCATTTTCATTCATTTTTGTTTTCCAGTGAGCGGCAAACTTTAGAGAGACGCACAGTTTCAGTGCTGTACAAACGTTTAATTAGGCACTTTTATCATTATTGGAAAAGTAAATGGGCCTTATTCACCATCCGCTCTCAGGTTTGGATATCTGCTTAAACCCCACCTGCACAGTTTTCATGAAGATTCTGACGTTCACCAGTGATTAGTTCAGTTACATAGGACAGTGGGGTTCATCATTATAAGAGCATAGTCGGGAACAAATCAGTGGTTTAAAAACACATCATGGATCTAACCCACTGTTTCTGGGGGACTTTTCTCATCAATGAGAAATGAGAAGAATTCTCATGTGTGAGAAGGAGAAAATTCTCAGGAAGAGATTGGTGAATGAGGCTCCATGTGCTTTCATTGTGCTAAATGGACTTTATTTCCTGTCTATACACAAATGGACACAATACTCATACAAAGGTTTATGACCTCCAGTTCTAAATCTATAAGTGTTAATGTGGAGTTATAGCAGGTCTGGGGGCTCTGCAGTTATTGAGTCACAGAGCGCTGGCCATGTTTTTGCATTTCAGCGCTCTGTGACCCCGCTCTGTAACTTTGCGTGGTCCGTCACGACATGGCTGAGCTGCTGTGGTTCCTAAATGCAATGGTGGCTCATTACATCTGGAATTCACTGAGCTCTTTAGAACAACCCATTTGTAAAGACCGACTGCATGGCTAGGTTCTTGATTTTATACACCCGTGGCAATGGGATTGAGTAAAACACTCTAATTCCATGATGAAGAGGTGTGGTTTTTGTCCATATAGTGTACGTGTAATACCGTAATGCGTTTTGGATGAAACCACGTAATATGTCGTCACTGTCGGACAAAAACTGAAAGTCAGTGTAAAAATATTTTATTCCAAGTAATTTTGAAGCATTTCTATTGGTTCATTCATCATGGAATTTGGACATGAACTAATGAGCATCTGGTTAAAATTATGTTTAATCAAAAATTAAGTTTAATTAAAACAAAACCGAAAAAGGCGAAATGGAGGTTCATGACCGTGATGATACTCTAAAATGATTTTGTAATGATATGAAATTCTTTCATAAATTTAAGATGTATTAATTGTGGAATTCATTTCTCAGATGAAGCTCAATTTTGAATGTTGCCGTGTTCCTTTTACCTACAGGATCTGGTGAAGAGTCACTTGATGTATGCTGTTCGGGAGGAGGTGGAGGTCTTAAAAGAACAGATTAAAGAACTTATAGAAAGAAACTCTCAGCTGGAGCAGGAAAACAACCTGCTGAAAAACCTAGCCAGTCCGGAGCAGCTCGCACAGTTCCAGGCACAAGTGCAGAGTGGCTCACCACCGTCATCCACACAGGGGGCGCAGCAGCCAGCCGTGACCCAGCTCTCCGCACAGAACTCTGGACCCACAGCATAGCACACAAGTGTTCCCTGTGAAGGGGAATGAGTGGTTACCTGAACTCAGATGGACTCAAATAAAAGAACAAGTATGCCTCACTCACAGGAGGATTCCTTCAAAATTTGCACATATTTAAAGTCTCTAAACTTGACAAAGGCTATGATGAGACGCTGTACACACTTACTGACAGTCCAGTATGTTGTTGACCCATGTTGGATATTGCCAAACCCTATGGACTGTGACTGTCGGTTGGGAGGAAAAATCAAGATGGACACAACTCAAAAGAATCACTGTGCCTGTGTCTAAAGGATTCTAAGTGATGTCCATTTCTCAGTGGTAACTCTGGCGTTGTAAGGGTGTTTTCATGCCTCGCTTACTTTTGTAGTGGAAATGCTGACCACAGTCCTTTTTTTAGGCTGCAAAAAGCAAGCACTTTAATGAAGACGAATGTGACAAGTCTTTGATGAACAACTAATTACTGCGCTGTCGGATATGGGGAAGGTCATGGTGACCCCAAAATTTGCATTAGCGTCATCATTATATCTGGGTGAAATGAAGGGAGTAAAGTTGCCTAAGAGGAGATGATCACTTTCAGTATTTGAGATTGAATCCTCACTCTCTCTATTGCAGCTTAAAAGCTGCCTTTTCCAGTGCGATGGCACTTGCAAGAATCAGGAAAAACAACAACAAAAAAAACGGTGATGGGCTGAGCTGAGTGAGTGAAAGTGGGAAGGCTCTTGTATATTCTTGTATATTTAGTGTAAGTACTCTGTAAAATAGTGATATTGCGAGAAACACTAAGAGACGCTATTTAGGTTGTACAAACTAAAGACGAGGTTGTTTGCTTGCCTGAGACATTTGACCATCTTTTTTATGCTGTTATACAAGAATGGAGGTATCAGTCTTAGAATATTCACATGATAAATGACAACTACTCAACTTCTTGGCTGTGTTTAATACCTACTGTAAACCACTGTTCACTTGAAGTTATTTGAAGTATATTGCACCCACGTGATTTCCGTTTCCATTTTTTGACAGTGAAGTAATCTGGAGAACAAACCTTTAACTTCCAGTTATTCTGAGTATCATTAAGATCTGATATGCATTATTGCTGCATTGTATGTATAAGTTGTATGCTTATGTCCCGTGCATGTCCCTCAAAAATCGGAGATAAGGTGTAAAATAGTTCAATTGCACTTCACAACTTTCAATAAAATGTTTAAGGAACCATGGCTGAGAATGTAACGCGTGTTTTGATGTGAGCATGGTCTCGTTAAGTCCACTGTTCTGTGCACATTAGTGGAGTTGCCGGACAAGTGAGACAAAGTTGAGATTTGGTGTCTCAAACCATCTGATTAGATGAGTTCAGTTTCCAGTGAGACCTGTTAGTATCTGCTATTACTGATGTATGTTCTGAACTGGAATTTGTGTTCAGCTCTTACACTGCAGTATTTCTTTGTTGCACCTACATTCTGCCCACCTTTTATACTTCAGATGCAAGCTTGCAAACCCATAATCCTTACCTTACAGTAATGATCAGAAGTACAGTGCCATGAAAGGTTTAAATTGGTAGTATTTTGTTTTTGAAAACAACAGTATTTTTAATCTTTTAATCTTTTTACATCCGCAGTGGGCAGTTCTGGTCCTAGAGGGCTGGATTCCTGCACAGTTTTGTGCTTTTCTTGCTCAAGCACACCTGATTCAACTCACCTGTACATTGCCGGGTTTAGTAGGTTTGTTGGAGCAGGGTAATGAACAAATTGTGCTGGACTCCAGCCTCAGTTGCCCACCCCTGCTCTTCATACATACACAATACATACATTCATGCTTCTTGCCTGCCTCATCGCATTGGACCCCTTAGAGAATTGAGCTTAAACGTTCAAGTCATGGCATCTAGAAGCTACATTTACCCATCAGCAGAAACGCTCAACTCCTTTTCATAAATATTTGAGTTTGGTTATAACTGGCACTGACTGGTGGTTTCAGTTGCAAAGCTACATCTTCAAAACTGTTTTTATGAAGGGCTTCGGTCCTGCTAGAAGCTTATTGCAGTTACACAGAAGGACTGTTACTATTCCAAACCTGGTTTTTACTAGATTGAGGCAATGATTGCTGAGAACAGTGATACTGCATTTATTCTGCGAATACTGTGTTTTCACAACCTCTACATGAACTCTCATAACCAAAAACCTGAGGGTTTTCCCACAGTCCTGCAAAAGCAGAAATGATACCAGTCACTTCCCAAATGTATATTTATTTGAAAAAGTTCTTACAGGGCACAGACAAATATAGAAACCGGTTATGGCACATCATTAATGATCACAAAAGCACATCAGCTATTGCGCAAACAAACATGACCCATGATAAGACGTATGTGGCAAGGCCGGCGGCCATAATGGTTCAGTAGAAAAGCACTTGTTCCTGTCGTCCAGGTACATCTGTAAACAAGTGATGGAGGATGATGATGTGTACTGTACACAGGACTCAGCTTCTTAGCACACAGGTCACATTCAGAATCCTAAGCCTCCAGATTTTCTCCAGATTGTGCCTCACAGCCACGCTCTCATGGACGTGTGAGGTAGGAGACGTGGACGACGCTGAGGCTCACATGCCCATCCGGATGCTCTGAATGATCTGAAAGATGGCTGAGAAGACAAGAGGGAGGTAAGGAGCGCCTCACAACCAGGAAAGTAGAGCTCTAACTTAAGTACAGGATCATTTGTATAATGCAGGAAACTGGAAAATTGAAATTGCATATGAATAAGTAAATAAGATATTTATTACCTGAGCCACAAACTACAAATACGAAGAGTGCCAGAAGCCACGGCCCCACTGGATATTTTTCCTCTTGTGGTCGCTACAAAGTCAGAAAACAAGAAAATGGTATTTATTCTTACTTATGATACTTGAAAATGGAAAGCTATCTGTCCAAAAAGTTTCCACTTATACAGCTTTTGACAACTGTCCTATATTTTGAAAATTTCATTTACTGAGACATGAACCAAGTGTACGCTAAACACTGAATTAGCCAGACATGTTTTGAAAATGGACTTCTGAGCCAAATGACCGTCAAATAGAGTCCCAAGATATAGTGAGATTTAGCGATTAATGTGATTAAAGCAGCTTCATGGAAATTTGGTATTTCTTGCTCCTGGGCTGCAAACAGGTGCTTTGGTCTAACCAGAATGCATGGAGCTAGCTGGGAGCACATGGGTAAAAACTCAGAAAAGATTTTCCAATCTGCTCATTTATTTACTATATAGACCACATTAAGTCGGATCCCATGACATCTAAACATTCCATTTTTACATAAGAGAAGACAGCAGGAAGCACCACAGGACAGAGAGGTTCCTGAGAGGTTGAGAATCTTTGGCGAATAAATGGGTGGACATCTGCTACAGCTGCCCGCTTTCTTCTCAACTGTACTCTCGCGCGTGCTCTCTCTGTCACGAGATTAATGTCCACACCTGACAATAAAGATGAACGAACTATGTCTTAAATGCACAGCAGAACGCTGACTGTTGCAAGTTTGGTAATGTCATTTGAGCTTTGAGCCACCACTAAAGGACATGCATTTCTGGACAAGCTGAGAGATACAGAAACATCGCTGAAAGTAAAAGGTGTTTATGGACTTACTCTGTATATTAATATGACTGGAGTTTACATGAATATAACATGAGTTACACAGCATTACCTATGTCTCGCTAGCGTTGTCCTGCCCACTTTACCAGCGTTACTTACTGCAGTTTCTGGCGTGCTGAGCCCGGAGTATCACAAATAATAGCACTATTCTCCCTATTACAAGTCAGTGTAGCAATGCTGATTTTAACTATACATTACCAGTGTTGTTGATTGCTGCCTGATTGCCACTGGCTGAAATCTGGCTGCTTTATTCCAATGATCTTGTATTGTCTGCAAAACATGACCAATTTTTGTCTCTGGTACAGTGGACATCACTCGCCTGAAAGCTAAAATAAACACTCATACATTCCAATCTGAACACTTTATCTTGACAAACGATTCTGAAGAACGCTTAAAGCTGCGGCAGTTAGACGCTGTCAGGCAAGGTTTTGTTGTAACAGGACGCTCTCCAGCAACTTATCCCTGTGTCAATTCAACCAAAGTGGCCAATGATGTGTTTCTGAACTCTTGTACACTGAGAGAATAGTCATCAGTTGCTTTGTTCCCCATGAGATAAAACTCAATCCAGCAAAAGACTTTTGTAAATACACTGAAACTTCTGAGAAAGCCTTAGTTCAAGCCACAACACAAAAGTGAAGACATGCGTTAAAATACAGCACCACCCTCACAAACAAACACTGCACAGCACACAGGTCCACATTTAGATACAGATCTTTCAGAATGGAAATACCTGCGAGACAAAGGACTGTCTGGACCTGGATTTCTCATAATTAGGGGCCCTAAACTCACAGCCTGAGGGCAGGCAGCTGAAAACTGACTGAAACTGGATGAGATCTGTCTAACGAGATACTGTCTGCTTCTATGTATACACAGTGCATCCTTTAATAACATGGCGAAGGGAACGCTGCACATATCTGGTGTAAAACAACATCCCTCTTGACAGGAAAAATACATTTCTAACAAGCTGAGGTTTTGTCCAAACATAGTCAATCAGCCAAGCCATGTTTGGTGTTTGAAGCTGGCTTCTTTGGAACTGTTTAGTGTTGCTTCCATGCAAGAACTGACATCTATTAGCCTTAAATCTCCAGTGTAAAACTAAGGCAACAAACATAAGACACCAAATCCGCCTCACAGCTTTTGTGGGAAAAACTGTGCATACCTAATAAAGTGTCTGTCAGTCTAGGCTTTCCACTGGAACCCAGACATCCGAATTAAGGTAAACAACTACAGCATGTCCAGTCCTTCCTCTCCCTCAACTTTACAGCACAGCAGCAGAGCCACGTGGCTGCACTCACACCAGGATGCATGGCATGTTAACTGGGCTTATTCTGCATCCTACTGGGGCAAATAGTCTGTTAATTACATATATTTAACAAGGGCCCATAAGAAGTGATATTAAAGAAGTCTGTTAACCTGGACAGTGTCCTAATGGACCATTCGTGCATATTTTACTAGGTGCCATACTATTAGAGCCAGATCTTGAATTTGGAACCAGCTTTGTAGGCCTGATGTTGTGAGCTGAACCTGGCCATATTTACTGCCACATATGAGAGGGCGTGACCACTGGCTTCCACTGCAGTTTGCAAAAGCATGCCCCAATCCTTTTTTCTGCACATGCCCATCGTCCAGCCCTCAAACATACAGGACTGAAAGCTTCAGTATCAGAACTGCACTGTAGTTCAATGTAGACCGTCAGTCGCAACGCCTTTAAGCAGGTGGCATAACTGAAATCCATGTGAAATACAGTAGCTACCGTGTTTAGCTGCCTGGACTGATAGCTAGAAGATATGTAGGTAGATAAGTAGTCGTACCTGATGTAGCCCAAACAGACAAACAGACTGCATGGCCATTATAAACGCACCCTCGACAGACCCTAACCAGGCGCTGTGGTCTAGGGTGACAGTAATAGTAAAGTAGCAAGCCTTTCCAGCCGACGTGACAAACGCCTGGACGACAGACATCGCAAAAGCACTGCATCGTTGTTTCAGTCGATTCTCACAGAAACGCCGTAATTACGCCTTTGGGGTTTTTTGCGGTTACTCCCCGCACAGCACGGCAAAAATCCCCGTCTTACCAGCGTCTTAGCAACGTTGCCCCTCTGAGTGATGTTTTTGCTGTGCTTCTCGTTGGCCATCCGAATCCTTTGTTTGGCTACCATCTTCAGTTCCGATTAAGCGGATCAACAGCTCGCCACTGTAAACCCACACCGTATTGCTTTGGGTGTGGAGATAATTCACCTCTATTTCCCAGCACCTGCCCGAAAATCCAGAAAGAAGAGAGAAGAGCGCCTCCATAAAACCCCCGTGAAGGGGCGAGCAGGACACTAACTGAGGCGCCCCTTCATTTCTATAGCCTCCTGTTCGTTAGCCTGGCTGACCAAGCCTGCTCTTATTCAAATGCTTAGACTGAGACAGCGGACTGTCTTACAGCCACTTGGATGTTACCCTTGAAACAGAGGCACGGTGATAATCGTCATTTGTGTCGGAAACAGTCGACTATATGAATCACCGTCCGTTCAGTTAGCCTAGCGTGGACGTTTTCACCACAGAGGCAGCTACGGCTAGGCGAACTGTAATGGCACGCGCATGAGTGCTGATGGCGTGTCTGTGAGAGAAGTTTCTCCATGCGTCGGATAAACGATTCATGATCGATGCTCTAGCCTCCATACTCTGCCTACGTCACCCTGAAAGGAGACTTCCACTTGTTGGGATGGATGGAGTGGAATAAATAAATCAGTCGAGGATGCTGTTTCTGCAGCAACTGCTCAGAGAAGATAAAAAACGGTTGCCTAGCAACTGCACTTGGGCGTGTGAGCGCAGCCTCTGGCCCACAGTGCAGTAGCTGGTAATTCCTATTAAAACGTTAGCGAAACATGAGAGTGCACACCATGGCAAACCGTTAAGCCCCAAAATGCCACCAGTGATACATTAGTAAAGCTCAAATGAAAGGTCTTCTGGAGTTTCTCATTTTAGAGGTGAAATCTGAAGTGTAAGGATGATCTACAGATCTATGAAGCCATGCTGACTTGCCATGCAGCCAGGAAGCCCTATCTTTAATGTCATTTTCACTAGTCAAAATTATGACCATAGAAAAGTCTAATTATAGATCTACAATTGTTTTATACAGGATAATTGCTTCTACAGTCAGGATTAAGGATACAACATCCTGCCAATATAACCCGTCAAAATTGGTTCATAGAGTCTGATATTATAAGATAAGATAAGATAATCCTTTATTAGTCCCACAGTGGGGAAATTCTCAGTGTCACAGCAGAAAGGGATAGCAAGACACTCAGTTACAAAAAAATGTAGATAAATAATTTACACTATATACACAATATAAATAAGAAGTAAAAAAGCAATGACATATTATTGACAGATTATTGCAAATGACTTTTAATTGCACATGTGGGAGGGGGGTATTGCACATAGTATTTTTACATTGAGGGACCTCTGTTCCCATGTGTGTGTAGTTTAAGTGTGTTTGTATATATATTACTAGTTAATATCTATTGTTTTTACTAGTAAAGATTGAGTTGAGTGAGGCTTGTATCTCTGGTGGGCTGGGAGGCTAATACAGCTATCTGCACATCATTACATACTTTGTCAAGTACGGCACAATTAAAACAGCTAATCGCTCACATTTACACGTGAACTGGCCAGTATTTTTGGTGTCATAACTAGGTTGTGAGTGTATGAAGTATGTAGTATAGAAAAAAAAAGGGTATCTTAAATACATACTGAGAACCAGTCGGTTTCTGAGTGTGGTTGCGACGTACACTATTATCCCACAATGCAGTGTGAAACAGAAAAGGAGGGCCTAATCACATCTGATACAATTATTAGAAGAATAACGGATAACAATACAAGTGCAGCAGAGATGGAGTCAGGAGAACCTGCAGTGAGGTATGTTGGCATGGCAGTGCTTCATCACTTCCAAAGCCACACTATAAAGATTTGTATAAAATATATATCTGATAGTATTATGTAGCACGCAAGTGAGATGCAGCCAGGGTCTTCAGACCCCTTCAGATTACACATCATTTTACACAACTAGCATGAAGCCTTGTTGTCAAATTATGACAGTGGCATGTTGCTTAGACCCTGTGGGAATTTTACTGCATTCAAATTTTGGTTCCCTTTTTAAAAAAGTTTCATGACGAAATGGTCAAAACCACATCAAAGGCAAAGTCAGCTTTAATGTCAAAACTGCAATATGTCCAGGACATACACAGGATAGAAATTATGATACTCTCAGATCCATGGTGCCACAATAAACATCAAACATTTAAATAAACACAAGCCTAAGCATGATTTGTAGGAATGTGAGAGTATAAAGTGTTTGTATAAATAAATAGAAAGAGATCACTAGTATAAGTACAAGTATAGTGGCATATGCAGCAATATACTTATAAAGTGTATGAATAAAGTATATGTATAGAGACCCTGAAATTACATAAAAAGTAAAGTGACATATGCAGCGAATTAAAAAGCTGGGTAAGGTTAGTGCAAATATAAACAGTAGTACAAACTGGAGATTAGAGACTCTTAAAGTGTCGTGTGCATAACCAGTTCTTGATAATGTGTTTGTGTGCAGGATCCAAAGTTTGTATATTAAGGGGGTGAAAGGGAAAGGGGAGGCAGGGCAGGAAGAGAGTTAAACATCCTGACTGCCTGGTGGACCGAGCTGTCCCTTCAATCTGCTGGTTCTAGCCTGGAGACTCTGCAGTCTCCTCCCTGATGGCAGCAGGCTGAAGAAGCTGTGTAGCGGGTGGGTAGGATTCCCCACCATGCAGAGGGCTTTCTGAGTGAGGCGGGTGCTGTGTATGTCATGGAGGGAAGGGAAATCAGCATTTATTGTAACATAAATAATCATAACAGCATTTATGTCACATGCTCAGATGTGACCTTGTTTTTACTATGGTCTTTTGGTCACATGTGATTGTGAAATGCTTAAACTCACATGTACTTTTTTTCTCTGTGAGGGTTGCTGCTGCTACAATGGTCAAGGCCTGCCTGAATGCCTTAGCCACAATCAAAACCAAGCCAATGTGGCCATAATCTAGGTTAATCATTTTTTGTTTTTTTAAAAAGAGGACACTGAGGACACATGCATGTCCACCGTGGTTAAGACATTGTGGCCAGGGGGCTTTGAATTGGCCCACATTTTGTAGGACCAATTTGTAGGCAATGTGTTTGTGTGAAGGTGGAAGTTAAATACTTTTTAACTTTGTTAATGAAAATGAATACATAAACATTTACTTTTTTATCAAGACTAATAAATAGTAGCCAAACTAATTAATAGCCAAATATTACTAAATCACCCATAGATTTTTTCAGGATAATATAAAAAGGTATGTTGGCATAGCAACGCTTCATCACTTCCTGCTAGTATGTTAATATTTTGTGTACTAACCTGTAAAACTCACACTATTAAGATTAGAATATAGTCTATATCTTTAAGTATTAGTGTGTACTACGCAATTGGCGACTCTAGAAACAAACACTGATGTCAAATACATGCAAATCTCAATGAATCTGCAAATTGCAGATCATATTCCATACCAGTGCATACATAACAGTGATCTAGGCCTATTTACAATGTCTCATAACACTGACTGATTTTTTTAGCAACAGTCCATAATGCATGAGCAGCAGTTCCTCCTCTGTTTACCATTGAATTGTTCTTTTGTTTTTCATATTATTGTATCTTTATGGCGCATGCAGTGACGGACTGGCCATTGGGAAGACCAGGAAAATTCCCAGTGGGCTGCTATGTGTGTGGACATGGATTATTTGATTTTCAGTCTTTAAGCAGTGAATAAAACATAATAAAAGGCTGGTTTTGGTGAATTGGAGCAGTAGATTTTGTAATGTGTTAAGCATATAAAGACTGACAGGGAGTGGGGTTCGCAGTGGAGTTGCTGTGTTTGTGGTGGGCTGGACTAGACAAAAGTCCAGGGCTGAATTTAGTTACCAGTCAGCCTCATAGACCAGCATGAATAAATGGAATTCATGCTGGTCTATGCTGTTTTTTTCAGCAGGGTGGGCATGTGCTTTATGTCCTAGGTCACAAAAAGGGCTATAAAAGATGCGCCAAACAAGCTGAGGAGTGGCAAGCTAAGGTTTCAAGAATGGAGTAGAGCAGGCAGAGAAAAAGTCTGATTTTCTGTCACTTAGATACACTATGCAGACGGATTGGGACGCCTGCTCATTCATTAGGTATTAAAAAGAGTTTGTCGAGCTTTTTGGTAGAGTAACTGTCTCTGCTAACCGGGAAAGGCTTTCTACAATGTTTTGGAGCACTGCTGTGAGGATTTGATTGCATTCAGCGACAAGAGCATTAGTGAGGTCAGGATGTTGGATGATCACCACCCCACCTCATCCCCAACTAAAACAGATCTGTGTAAGTAATAGGTGCAACTTAAAAAGTTAAATGTATTCATTAGAAGCAGTGTCCACAAACATTTGGACATATGGTGTATCACATACGCACACACACACATATCCACAAGTGTTTTTTACACCCTTTGACTTCTACCCTGTCAGAATGCAGAAGTGCCCTGTAAAGAGGTGGGCATCAACGTCCCACCTCTGCTCTCGCGCCTCTCCTCCCTCTCATCTGCCCTGAACACAATGGCCTTCTGTCTCAAGTGTCTGAACAAAGCGCAGGCATCAAAACAGAACATTGCCCTTCTTTTTGTACTTTCCCAGGAATATTCTCCATTAAAGGTGCAACAAAAGCCTCTCAGTTCTTTTTGGAACATTTCATTTTCTCTTTGTTTCATTGTTTGCTTGACATATCATCTCTGGCTAAACGCTCACTGCTCCAAACATAATCTATGGCAGTCTCGTGAAGCGTGATCCAGTTGTCTGAATGAAAGTACCCCACTGTGGCCTGGTGACAAACACCCATGGTATATTCAAGAATGTTGTTTTTGAGCTGAAATGGGAGGAAGTGTCTGACCTAGATTCAGATCTGTTTACCTCCAAATTACTCCGCTAATTATGCTCTTTATCTCTAAGAGGACTGTCTGTGTCCTCAGTACGTAGTATGCAAGTGAGGAAAACATGCTAATCTGACTAAACAAACAAGTGGTTTGAAAACTTAATGGTCTGTCAAAAAATGACAAAATGTCATGACAAGATGGATGTAAAGCAGAAATGTCAGAAAGTAAATGCATAGTATACTGCTGTGCTCACTTAGACATGCATACACCCACACACATAAAAGCTGTATCATTGAAACAAACAGCATTTGATCACTTTAGAAGCAAAAGGCAGCTACAGTAGTGATTGGTGACCCGCATTTAAACTTGTCAACAGTTTCTAATAACATAGGTTTGTAGACACCTTTGAATCTTATCAGTGTTTCATCTGAAATCTCTGAATATTTGTTCATATACGACCAAACCTTCACCCTTAGAAATTTGAATTTGAATTAGAAGCTTCATTTTCCCCATGTTGTATGTGTGCAGAAAACTGTGGGTAACTCAGAAAGGATCAGCTGCGTCCACCAAATTGCCCAGAATGTAGGCTGCATTTCTAAACTGTATACGAAGGGTTTTTCACTTTGGAACAGCCTTCTATGGCATAGCAGCCAAGAAATGCAGCCCACCTATGCTGCAGACTAGGCTTTGGAATGAAAGCTAGTGTCGCTGCTGCTAGATTCGTGATGTTTTTCTCCATTATGGAGCTTCTAAAAAAGGAATTAATGGATGGAAACTCCTGGAGAAATGACAGAATTCCGCATTCTGATGTGGTTAGGTTTAGGGTTGGGGTCAAGTTTAGGTTGGCTTGAGGTAGGTTATGTTTACGTTGGTTGAGTTGTAGGTTCGGGTAATAAAATGACAGGGGTTAGGATAAGGATTGGGTTAACCTTAGCTTAGGTTAGAGTTAAGTGTAGGTTCAAGTAATACAGTTTTACACATTGTATGAATTGTATGAATCCAGAAATGGTCTTTTAGTCTTTATTTTAGTCTTTATTCCTCAAATTCCTCTTGAGATCAGGCTGTTTAGCCCTGAGAGCATCAGCAAAGTCAGGTTCTGATGTTGGATAATTAATTTGGATCACAAATACCACTCCAACCTATCCCAAAGGTATTTTTTGGTGCTCCATCACTCCAGAGAATGCAGTTCCATTGCTCCACAGTCCAATTCTGGGAGACTTGGCAATGGGCACAGTGACTTTAGGCTCATGTGTCGACACTTCAGAGAGTGTTACTCCATTGCCAATGCTTTTCTATTAAATATTTCTATTAAAATATATAAGCCGCATTTGAGCAATTAAATGCCTGTGTTGTCATTAATGTTTTCACATAGGGGTGCCTGGATTCTCAGGAATATATTATATGTGATCTACAAACTCTTTTGTCTTTATCTTTGTTTTTAACCTAAGAAAACATTACCAGGTTTGCAGGTTTTGCTGCATGGACTATATATCAGGACAGAGAACTATTTCAGCTTCCAGATATCTTAAGCAAGTAATTTCTAAGCCAGATATATTATTTCAACAACAAGAAGATGGATACATCGGCGTCAATTGGACGAACCAGTGAGTGGATAAGTAAGCAAACAAGGGTTGAATCTGTCTGCTCTTGCTGGACCATCATTCCACTGGACCTACATGAAATGACTTGCCACTCTCTTTCATTTACAGTAACCACAGTTCCAGCAGATATAGTCCATGTGTATTTTAGAGGGCGAGAGCCATGCACCTCTTAACCAGCCAAATTAAGCACGAGCATACGTCCAACGCAGCCAGCTGGGATTTGAACATGTGAAGCTTCAGCAGATATTTGGGTCATGAAGGAAAAGTGGGCTAAGTGCTTCCGCTAGGCTCTGGTCTGGGCTGCTCACTGCTCGTTTTCTTTCCAAACCCTATGGTCCCTCTTCTCCTTCACTCTCTCTTTCTCTTTCTCTCTTGCTTTGTGAGCCCTGCACTGTTTCAGCACAAGCTTTGTAGAGGGATACCATACACTTGTCCCTGTGGAACAGGGTGAAGCTCAGAGATCTTTCACAGCTCTGTTCCCAGCACCATCTGGCTCTTTGTCTGTGGCCGTGCCGTCTGGGGGCTTTTGTGTCACCTCTGTCTCTGTGGGGCAGTCAAATTACAGGTAGCCTGTCTGAGAGGGCTAAGAGAGGGGCTGATTTCATTGTAGAATGCTGATTGGTCTCGATAAGAAGTGAAATAAGAAGTAAAGAGTCACGTTTGCTTCTACACAGCATGGTTTGTTACCGTAAACATCCAGCCATTGTTAGTAGAAGTGCATTTTGTTAAAAAAAGAGCTGTGGGATTAGTTGACAGGAAACAGTATCAGGGTATTAAATGCATTAAGGTTAATGGTACTTTGTGCTTCAAGAATGTCATGTTCTGTCTTGTTCAGGACACCAAAAGGCAACCCTGCGCAGTACTATAATCATAAACTAGAAATAAACCACATTTCTAGAAAAGAAACATGGGTTTCTCCTGGGTAGTCTGGTTTCTTCCCAACTCCCAGAAAAACACATGGTAGATGAATTGGCTATGCTAAATTGTCTCCTAGGTATGAGTGAATAGTTCTGTGTGGTACCCTGCTATGGACTAGCACCCTATCCAGGGTGTATTCCTGTCCAGTAATTCTGGGTAGGCTCCAGGCCCAATGTGACCCTGACCAGGAAGAAGAGATAAGAAGTTGAAGATGGTACTAGGTGGTACATGTCATGTGATCTTTTCCAGCAAACACAAGAGCACATGTTATACTCTGTGCAAATGTTCCCTAAAAGCTTGCTTTGTCTGTACTGAGTTTTTTTCTTTGTTTTGCTGTGCAGAGGTAACAGCTCAGCACAGCTAGTCTCAGGGGGCCAAGTGCAGGTTTCCTGTTCTTTCAGATGTTTTTTCTGGGTGTCTCTTTAGTCCCACAAGGCCAAAGAGAACTGACAGAGCAGGAGACTAGAGTTGGGCAACAGAAGGCATGTGAAAGAGGTGTTTCTTGCATTCCAGGACAGCGTGTGTCATGACTCTAGGGTAAAGCTTACAGTGAAGATGCATATATGAACCTTTGAACAGCGTGGGAGGACGATACAGACATCTGAAATCGACTTGAGCTGGAAAAGTTTGGTCTGCAGGGAGTTACTGCAAGTATATGGAGCTCTATTTGTTGAATTTGGTGATTTATTCAGCAGTCCTTTACTTAAAATAGTGGAAAATTGGAGTGTCAGATAAACATCTCTCTTTGGCTGTGAGCTCAGACGGATTTAGTCCGGAAGGGAAGCTCTTAGAGGAGTCATCTTTACTGAAAAGAGTCGTAATAAAAGCACTGCTCTTTTGAGATTCTACTTGCCAAGAGCTGTTTTGACCAGAGACAGATGTGCTGAGAGGTGAGAAATACATTTGTACCCATCAGTTTTGTGCACAGCTGAAGGACTGAGCTTTTAAAGACACTATTTACTTTCAGGTGAGGAGACAGGCCAGGTCAGACCATCTGGCTGCAGTGAGTAAACGACCCAATGCAAACACCTTATTCCAATGGGATTGGCACATATTCAGCACAACTAGGCCACACATCCCTCCATAGAGCTGTCATAAACTTTATGCCAGTTCTTATGACTGTGTGTTTTCAGGGACTGAGAGATTCCCACAATGAGCTCTGAACATCATCACAGGATGTTATTATTTCTTTCCTTACCTAAGTAGATGTCTTATTGCTTTAGTAGGTCAGGCAGTCTTTGAGAATCAGCGAGAAAGAGAGCAGGTCACACGCCGCTCAAAGGTCATGCATTATTTATTGGCTCAGTTGCTTGTGGATGGAGGGAGGAGAGCCCAGACACCTGAGTTCTCACGCAAGTATGTGGTCACGCCCTTCTGGGGAACTTGCTGGGTTGGTAAAGGGTAATACACTCCTAGAATACCAAATACTTTTGATATCAAACTGGCTTCTGTAATTACACAAAGAGTGACATTATGCCATTTTGACATCACATTTTTTTTTAAAGTTGCTATGGATATGTTTTCACAATGTTGAACTGAAGTGATAACACAAAGTTTACAGTTTATGCACTAAATAATCTTCCATGGCCATATCTACTATCATCTCTATGACTCACCATTTGTACTTTGTACTTACTGTCACACTTAGTTTAATGAATAGTGTACTGTAAAGAATAGTGCCTGTGGTATTTATTGACCCTTGAAAATATATGTCCCTTAAAAATCAAGATGCCAAAAAGGATCCTTTGGAGACTACTTTTGGTTCCCTAAAGAACCCTTTGATGGATTATTCTTTTAAACTCTAAGAGTCTGTACATAGGCTCAGACCCTCATAACTGCATAATGTGCACATTAATTCATAGTAGTTACTTGTAATTACAGAATAATAATAGTAGTTACTAAGACTGCATGATAAGGACCACTAAACACACTAAAATTCCCTTTAGTGATTATATGACATGTCATTTGGCAACTAGGGCTGTCATTAACTTTGCGATCGATTAATCAATTGACTATTTTATTTATTATTTGATTAACCTAAACAATAAAAGTGTCTCCAAAACATGACATTGAACATTAAATTCATTGTATTTTGTCAGCAACAACTTTGTCAAACACAAAGTAAACAAAGGTTTGCATATTAAAGTGTAAAACTGTAGGTTTAAACTAGGAACTCCAGCATTATGGTCAGCAGTGCAGTGGAGTATTTATACCCCTCATTAAAGTGCATGTGATCTAGTGTATTTGTGCCAGTTCCGACACAAGGAAATGTTCTTCAAATAATAAAAGAGAAATAAAATAATTATATATGGTTTATTTTCCATCAAGCCTAAGCACGCAAATACACACCCTGGCACCATCAATCAACGTAAAATCCTAAAGTTTTCTCTTAGTCGCAAATTCACTGGAAATTCATGGGTAGCAGTCAGACTAATTACTTTAGTAATGAGGGCATTTAGCTCCTACAAGAACAACAGATTTTAAAGATTTTAAAAAGCGTATGGACTGTCTGTGGGCCAAAAGTGTTATTACAAACTTCTATTACCAAAGAATAGCCCCACCAGTTTGTACAGTGTGTATTTGTAGTTACTAAATAATACATCGTAATGTGTAATAAGCCTTTTAGGGGGTTAAAAAGCTTCCCTACTAATGGTTAGGAAGCATGAATAGACAACAGTTATAGTGGTTTTGCTTTTTCAGTCAGTGCAAAATAGTGCCTGTATTTTTTCTCCTCAGTGCTTCTGTGGTATGCCACTGACACTGTGCCCAGTGTACAAACCAACTTTTGTTTCACGCTAATTTCATTACTGCTATATTTTCCTTAGTTGAACTCTGATGCAGCATCTCTTATGTTTTTATGTTTTTTTTTTGTTTGTTTGTTTTTTTTTTTAAACAGAAACTATAAATGGAGCCAATCAATCCTGGAGACTGACAACAGCAATTACATAGTGTTAATGAGGGCGTTATTGGAGCTGACATGTTCACTTAGAAAAAAAAAGACAAAAATGTTTATCAGTATAGATGTATTTTCAGTGTCAACATCCTCAATCACGGCAGCCCTGCTTGCAATATTGCAATAGAAGCGGGATTATCACTGTAATCATTCTATAGTTGAAGTCATCTCCATATTAGTTACTGTGGGTCTAAAAAAAAAAAAAAGCTACCCAAGCCACATCTAAATATAAAGCACACTGATTACACCAACAAAACAAAGAATTTTTTTCAAAAACTAATTGAATAAGGAGTCTGGGTTATATTCATTAAATCTGTTCATATTTTTTTATATGGTAAGGGGTCCCTGGCTGATTGAGAACTATATGTTTTGGAACATGTGAATGTCTTGATTCACACAAACTCAGAATTATGATAGTTTGTCAGGACACTCACAGTATACAATAAAACACATTTGCTCATTTTTATATTGCAGCCTCCTGTGATACCAATATTGCAAAGGTCAATACTACAGCATTGAAAACAAATGGTATTCTATGTGGAAGGGTGGAGGGAATTTGATTCCTACATGCATCTTGATGTGGACATGAAAGCTTCTGAATCCATTCACAAATGTCAAAAATCTATTTTCGAACTGATACAGATACAGCAGCATCTCGTCTTGAAGATACTTTACTCCCACAGCAATCCCCAAACTCTTCAACAAGACCAAAACTGAGGTCATGAAGTCACTCTTAAAAAACATGGGTAGGACAACCACTGCCACAGAATCAGAATTTTATCATAGATCAGTGTCGACAAGTGTCTTATGCGCTCCATACAAGAGCAGTGAATGAAGGCCACACTGGATCAGATCTGGCTTAGCTGTAGCAGAATAGAGCAGAGATGAACAGCAGATCACTGAGAAAGATTTTTAGTTTTAGTTACTGGTAACACTCCAACGTGGCTGTTGCTGCTGAACTGGGTAAATTCCTGCATGTGAAATGCTATGCCCACAAGCTAAACCGGGGCTCTCAGCAAGTGCTCAAGTTGCCCACTGTGTCAAGGCTACTAGGGAGGGTAAGATTTATTGCTATGTTTATCCACCTCTGCCCCACTGTAAATCCTTACATTTGACTTGCCACACTGCTTCCATTTCTTTTATTAATAAAAGATATAGGAAGTCAATTTATTATGGTTTATTACACACACTATATCTAGTAAACTCATACAGTGAGAAAAAAGAAATTCTTTATAGAAAAAAAGATACATCAAGATGCACCAATAACTGTTTTACCACTACATCACAGCCCTCTGAATAATAATCTAATCTAATCGTGAAGTGCCTAGAGATTCCTACACCAACTCTGCAGCCTTATATGCATATAAATACAGGTTCTACCAAGGGTTCTTAGTAATGCCATAGAAAAAAACACATTTGGTTCCACAAAGAACCATGTTTGCCATAGAAATATAAGTGTAAAGAACCTTAAAAGACCCAAACTACTTCCTCTTGATGTAAGGGTTCTTAATCAATTTAAAAGTCACACCTCTGTTACAAAAAAAATGGTTCTTTATGGAAACAAAAGTGGTTCTTCTATGGCATCGCTCAAAGAACCATTTGAAGCACCTTTGTTTTTTAGAGTGTAGTAGATACTGAATAAGTAAAAAAGTGATTAATTAGCCTGCAGATGTTTGTGGGTTGATGACCATGTGTCTAAATGAGAGTTTAAGGTTCTATACCAATTCAGTAGTTTTCCATAAACTTCACACCCAAACCAAGAACCATTCAGGAAGCCATTTAGCTAGCATATCCGCTTGTCTGCTGCTGTTTTGTCTTAAATAGTGTACCATGTTGTCATTGTATTTCGTTCCTCTCTCAGCATGTTGGCAGCGACGATAAAGTTTGACTTGATTTAACCTGCTTAGGGCCATGAGAATCTATTCTTGGCCAAGCAAAACAAGTCTGTTTCGGTCAGATACAGGAGGAGGACAAACAGTAACCAGTGTTAATCTTGACTGCAATTAACAGCAGAATAAAAGCGAGTACGCCCAGTGTGTGGAGCAGACATGTTTGCAGGCAGTACCACGACTCTATAGCAACCACACAACACACAGTGTGTGGGAGTGTTTACCTGGGCAGTAAGTGAGGGAGTGTCACCTTTCACTTAAGTTATTTGTGTCCGTGGAGATCCTGATCCCAAGCACACTCGCCCAGTCAAGTAAATGGGTGTAGTTGTTTTGGTAAGCTGTTGGCTCTAGGGGGGGCGAATGAATGAATGAATGGAAGAGGGCTTGTTTTGCCAGAGATGTGCTGGACTGTTGCCAGCTCATCACAGGGAGGGATGAAGCAGAGAAAAAAGGAGGCAGCGCTGCATCACTGTGGTGCTTTGCCATGTTACTCAGCCTCCATTGTTTCAGCACCAGTGTGTGAATAGCCCGGCCATTTTCTTCTTTGTCAAATACTTGTAGCTGTTCGATAAGCTGCTCACTGGCCATATTGTTCATGCCGCTGCATCACACAAAACCATTTAAGCGAGGCTGCGCTGTTTAAGCGAGTGAAACTTTAGAGGAACAAAGCGACCAAGAACAAAAGGGACACAAAGCGAGTGGGCCTGACCCCTGAAACCCCCAGAGAATGCAGTAGCAGCGTGCTACTGGCCACTACAGCCCAGCGCAGGATATCTGGGATCAGCAAGATGAGAGGAATTCTTACAGGTGTATTTGTGGACTGGACGTGTTTGCATTTGTGTGGTCCATAACAATTTGGACAGAGACAACATTTTTTCTAATTCTGGTTCTGTACATCATATGAATTTTGAACAAAACAATTAAAATGCTGTTGAAATTCAGACTTTCAGCTTTAATTCAGTGGGTTGAACAAAATCTGAGCAACTAAAGCATTTTAAACACAATCCCTTCATTTCAGGGGCTCAAAAGTAATTGGACAAATGTAATGATTTTAAATAAAATGTTCATTTCTAATGCTTCTAATACCCTTTGTTGGCAATGACTGCCTGAAGTCTTGAACTCATGGATATCACCCGACACTGTGTTTCCTCCTTTCTAATGCTCTGCCAGGCCTGTACTGCAGCGGTTTTCAGTTGCTGTTAGTTTGTGTGCCTTTCTGTCTGAAGTTTAGTCTAACAAGTGAAATACATGCTCAATTGGGTTGAGATCAGGTGACTGACTTGGCCATTCAAGAATATTCCATGAATAAACTTGGGGTCATTGTCCATATGTATTTTTAAAAAGGCAGACCAATAAGTTTGGCTGCATTTGGCTGGATTTGAGCACACAGTATGTCTCTGAATACCACAGAATATATCATATATCATCAATAAACACTAGTGACCCAGTGCCACTGGCAGTGCCATGCATGCCCAAGCCATTACACTGCTTCAGCCGTGTTGTACAGATGATGTGGTAGGCTTTGGATCATGAGCTGTACCATGCCTTCGCCATACCTTTTTCTTTCCATCATTCTGGTAGAGGTTGATGTTGGTTTCATCTGTCCAAAGAATGTTCCTCCAGAACTGTGCTGGCTTTTTTTTTTTTTTTTTTTTTAGCAAAGTCCAGTCTAGCCTTTTTATTCTTGAGGCTTATGAGTACCTTGTGCATGTGCATTTACTTTCATGCAGTCTTCTCTTCATGGTAGATTTGGATATTGACACGCCTACCTCCTGGAGAGTGTTGTTCACTTGGTTGGCTGTTGTGAAGGGGTTTCTCTTCACCATGGAAATTATTCTGCGATCATCCACCACTGTTGTCTTCTGTGGGCGTCCAGGTCTTTTTGCATTGATGAGTTCACCAGTGCTTCCTTTCTTTCTCAGGATGATTTTTGCCCCTCCTTATATTGTAGCAATTTTTCTAATGGGTTTATTCTGTTTTCACAGCTTAAGGATGGCTTGTTTCACCTGCATGGAGAGCTCTTTCGACTGCATGTTTTTTTTACAGCAAAATCATCTAAATGCAAGCACCACACATCAAATCAACTTCAGACATTTTATCTTCTTAATTGAGAACAATATAACAAAGGAATTGCCCACACCTGCCTATGAAATGCTATTGAGTCAATTGTCCAATTACTTTTGGTCCCTTTAAAAACAGGGTGACACATGTTAAGGAGCTAAAACTCCTCAACCCTTCATCTAATTTTAATGTGGAAATGAAAGCTGAAAGTCTGGGCTTTATGACTATGTTGATTACATAACTATATAACTTTTTATAACTATAACTTGAATATGTCTAAGTAAACAGGTAAAAAAAGTAATTTGTGTCAGTGTCCAAATATATATATATATATATTATCAGAGTTGTCCCAGAGCCAAATACCACCTGTGGAGAGCTACAGAAAGACCTGGAATCAGCAGGTACAATTGTTTAAAAAAAAAACAATAAGTAATGCACTCAACCGCCGTGACCTGTCTGCACGCTCACCACGCAAGACAAGCGCGTTTAAAGTTTGCTCAACAACTTTTAAACAAGCCTGTGAAATACTGGGAGAATATAGCCTGGTCAGATGAACAGTCTGTGGTCAGACCTCTTTCTCTTGAGAAAGGTGCCTTGAGAAATAGAAGGCTTAGTAACGTGAGAAATAAGAAATGATAAACAGAGAAGCACTTCTTTTCCAGACAGATGGATATGCAGGCCTCTGATGGGAGGCTGATTTAAAACCCTTCATAAATATTCAGGAGCAAAACACGCCACCTCCCTTCCAACACTATTCCCCATGTCAGTAATAGCATCATTACTTTTGCAGCGTGATCCTGTCAAACTTTAGCAGATTGTTTTGACTATGTATGTCTAAGTGTTTTTCACACCAGACTGCTAGACAGCAGTACATGCTTCCCATAACAGATGACAGACACAGCAATTAGTTTAAAGGGTGTGGTATGCAAAAAGTCCACGAGACCAGATGGGTTTACAATGACCTGTTTCACTGCAAAATATCAATATTTACATTCTCGGGTTTCCCTCAGGGAGGTGCGCCACAATCAAAGGACGTTTGTCCCTGTTATTTGGATAAATAGCAGAGAAAATCGCTTCCTTTCAGTGGCCAGGATCTGTTAAATAGACGGCCGCTTTTCAAAGGAAGCCTTGGTGTGTCTCAGAGCCAAGGTCAACATGAAATGTGCAAGTCAGGTTTCCACTGGCTGCGCTGGCCCTTAAAAAAAAAAGCCAGGAGTTTACCACATCAAAATGCTAGAAGTGTGAGTTGGGACACCATCCCATCTGACTGAGCCAGTGTCCATCTGCTGACCCTGCCAGCCCGTGTCTCATTCTTGACCAGGCTGCAGAAAGTAGGTCGCTCGCTGACAAGCCAAACAGATTCAGAGCCCTCCGGCCCACTTCAAACAGGGCTTCGCACGAACAGGAAGAGAGGGCAAAAGAAGCCCTCTGTCCTGCTTATCGAGCATGACACTCTCTTACTCCATCTCTGACTGCTGTTTATCCATCATTTCATTTCTTCACTCTTTTCTAGGGCAAAGGACTCGGAGGCAAAACCCTGTCAATTCAGCACTAATCTTCTTAATTAGGTTTTGGTTGTGTAAAGCGTTAAATAGGTAGACACAGATAAACAAGCACTCCCATTGGTTAGGACTTCACTGGTAGAACTGAAGGCATTAGGTTACCAATTACCCAGTCATGCTCATACGTCACTCTGGGCCTTCTGGAAGCCTTATATTACATATCTCTGACTATGGTAATGAGGGGTAGTTCTTTGCCAGGACTCATTACTAAGGTTAGGGTGTGTTTATTAAAATAAACCATGGTGCAATTGCTCCATTAGTGTAGGTTGTTAGAGCTGCATTTCTAAATCCGGTGCAGAGGGGACAGAGACCCACCTGCTCAGGTGGTGTCGGCCCACTTGTCTGGTGCACACTAGAGTTCGAGTTGTAAACAAACTCTGCCCGCTAGCTCCACCAACGTCATACCTGCCTCATTTCAGGTGAGTCTCTGTGCCGACCTGCCTAAGTTTCTATGCTTTAGCTTCTTCTGTCCTACGTTTTAGTTCAGTGTTCCAAACCACACATTACTACACTACACAATGTTTTAAAACTATTTTAAGTAATGTCAAATTTCAGAGCTTTAATGTATGTCACTCAGTTAACCAATTAGCATGTGTACATTATCAAAAAAAAAAAGTTTAATACTGATATCAAGACAGCGTGATTTAATAAGACAGGTTTAAGTGTCCATATTTAGTTAAATTTCAAGTTTTTATATTTTATTTCCTGCTAGTTGTGGTCTGGGTCCTGCAGGACCCACAGTCTTATGCAGATCTCTGCTAGCAGCCCTCTGTCATACAGGTGTCATATATCACCTTTTTTTCCCTTTTTGGTTTGATTGCAAATGTTTAAGTATGGACGCAAAGAAAACCAGGACTAAACAATGTATCATTTTCTTTCTTGGTCTGGAACAAGGAAACCAAAGCACATGTATAAACACACCATTACATTTCAATGTACAATGAAAACTACATGTTAATGTCTGTCAAAAGCTCCAAACCAAAAACACAGAATGCCTTTCACAAGCTCTGAACATACAGATTTAATCCACAGTGACCAAAAAATGTTCCAGTGCCTTGCTGTTAGCTTAGCGCTAACATGCTTCTAGTAGGCCTAGGCAAAAATCAACCATCATATGGCATATATTGTGTATTTACAGTCCAATCTTAACACCTGATTACACTGACAAGACAAAAATTCATGAGTGGCTTTTAATGGGCATTGCAGCTAAACCCTTCAAGTATTGCTTGTTGGAGAGATGCTGAAAAAATTGATGCACTGAATCATTTCCACAAATAAAAAGTTACATCACAACTTTGCCTTTCAGTTTCCTTACCCTTGGCAATAACTGTGCTGGTGTAATATATTTTGTTCATGTAAACATTATGACTTTTTTCATTAGAGTAATGGTTACAGCGGTTGTCGGGTGTCTCTCTGCACTGACTCCTGTGTTCCCCTATGATCTCCTGCCTGGGACAACAAACTCTCATTCAGTAAGGCTCATGCAGCTTTAATGATCTCCGCTCAGGGCTGCTCCTAGTCCAGTTAAGATTGGTCAGAAACTCCATCACCTGTGTTTTCAAAACAGCCACAGTGACCCTATCTTTCCAGGAAGAGCTGTCCCAGCCGTGTGACATCATTAGCCATTTGGGAACTGGGTTCGACCACAGGTGCATAGCTGACACTGGTAGTCATAGTCTCCACGAACTACTCCTTTGTGGGTGTATGAGTGGGATAATGGGGCCCAGTGGTGGTGAAAAATGGTGCTGAGGTCTAAAGATAAACAACATGTTATAAATAGCCTGCAGTACCAAGGCAGATAGAAGCTGCTCTACTAGTTGTTTATCTAACACAGGCCTTGAGAATTGATGACAAAATCTAGATCAGTAGCAAAACTAGATCAGTTGACCCATCAACCCAAAACAGGCCCAGGTAAGTTTTGGAGATCTTCCACCATGAAGAGCTTAGTTCCAGAACAACCGTTTCTATGACGTTGATGTCTCTGAAGGCCTTTGAAGTCACTATGTTGTGTGCATTATATGAAGGTTAGGGTTGCTTTGAATTCCAGGCAGTCTAATAGCTGTTGCTTCTTTTTGAGTCTTTTTTCCCCTACAAATGCATAAAATCATTCAATCCACAATGTTTTAACGAGAATTTGGGGATTAAAACAATGAGCATGTCATTCGCTAAATGGTTTGAATGAATCAGCCGTTTCATGACTAAGAAACTTACCAAGCTGGACAAGTATATGTTTTAGCTAAAGCTTACACTGATTGCTATAAAGGCTTGATTGAGAGATGGACTTTCCAGGCTGCTGTTCGCCTGCAGATGAGAGCCATCGGATCCAATCAGATACCACTTCACCCAATTCCAAGGTTAAAATGTTCTCTCACTCAAATCTGCTCTCAAAAAGAATAAAATCACTCTGTTATTGATTGAATTAATTCTATCATTGTGTGTAACAAATTTATATAGCGACTTTCACAGCAAATCATAAAGTCATTAAGAAGCTTTACAGAGATCTGGGTCCGAGTCTTTTTTGAGCAAGCCAGGGGCGACAGTGGCAAGGAATGGGAAGAAGAAACCTTGAGATGAACCAACACTCAAAAGGGGAATACATCTTCATCTAGTCGACACCGGATAGCAGAATAAATAACAGAGATGAGAATAACTGGAGGAAAATAGCGAGTAAGAGCTGTGGCAAATGTAACATCAGCCATAAATGATGAGAATGCAAGTAAATGTATGAAACTAAGTCAGCAAGGTGTCAGATACTTATTTGTTTGTTTGTTTGATCAATTTAACATTAAGTAATGCTCTTTCCTGTTGGCATCATCTTTGTTTTACCTATCCGCTGAGTGTTGTCTATGCCCAAATACAGTCATTTTTGCTGTTACATATTTGATAATCTGAACATTAAAAGCCAATCCTTGCTGCTAGCTGTATAAGTGTGGTAGAAACTGCTGTAATTGAACTACCCAGCCTTCATAGGACAGGGTCAGTGTTCTATGAAGGCTGGGTAGTACACTAACAACTTAACTAAATAATGTAGTTAGAGTATAAAGCCATAAAGACTACTGCTTCTACTTTCATTAGTTGAACATAACTATACCGAGTTGAATGTAAGAGTGACATAAAAGCAAACAGTGCAGTTTGATTGCATCTACTCAAATCACTTTTGTGTGATTCCCTGAGTAGCTTATATGATCCCATATATTAAAGTTACTTTACATGGCTGCATAAAAAAACTGCAGGACATGACATTTTAAGCAAATGTAACACTCCTGTTTTTTTAGGTTGGAAGGGTTTGTATCTAAACCCCTGGATTCAGACTTACAGACCCCAGAGGCTAATGTGTGCTTGTGAATTGGAGGGACTGCTTTGAGTTTATAGGTCTATACAGTATAAGCTTCTCGTGTCCGAGAGTTCCCTCCCTGGACGCTCCTCCAGCATCTGCGTCCCTCCTGTCTCAGACTCTGTCAATGGTGATGTAATGTTTGAGGTGGTAATTCCTCATGAGAGTGCAAGTGAAATGACACTCAGAGAAGGATGCAGTGACAGGTGGGATTCACACAGGCGTGTAAGGGCCACTGCAGCTCACATGGCCTCATAATGACTGAGCACAGGAATGCAAAGAACGTCAACTTCAGTTTACAGCCGTCAGGTAACCTTCAGACAGTCAGCACTCTTTAATGGAGTGGTACTGTTGGCTTAAGGTCATCTGGGAAGAAAAACAGCAGACCTTTTCTGTGCATCCGTGGTTCAGCAGCAACAAAAATGCATGTGCCGCATTCCACCCAGAGGAAATTGCATGCCAAGCATAGGAGTGCTCAGCACATCCAGATTTGCCGCTGTTCACATGTTTTCCATCCTAAGCAAACTTGTTTTCCACCAGCACCACAGAGATATGACATATACTCATGTGATAAGTCTCCTGTCTTGTGGTCCTTGTTGTTCAGAACGTATTCCCGGGGTGAAGGACAATTAGACAAACACCTCCACATACACTAAGGCTCCTGAGACTCTCTCACTCCATAGAGACTGATCTACAGCTTAGACGGTTTCAGTTTTACCTCCATTAGCCACACTGTCAAGCAGGCATGTACTGTGTAAAGCTGGTGCCAGAGACGGAGTCATCTAATCATGTGCTGTCTCCAAAATATGTTGGGGACACCTGAGTTAGGCCTGAAGGTCTGAGAGCTGCGGATTGAGTTTGTTTTGCCTCTAGTCTACTCCGTCCCACCCTTCGCTGCTCTCTTATGTGTCATCTGATGCTGTCACTGATCTGACAGAATAACGAGTGCTTGGCGTGGGAAGCCATGATCTTTCGATCGGCACTATTTCACCTTCCAGACCACATTCCTGCTGACAATGATCCATTGTTTTGAATGTAGTGCAAATCTTCAATAGTAGTAACTGTAACTGTACCGACCTGTAACATTTTTGAAAATGGAGAAAGTCGACATCAGCAAGGCTTCTTGGAAGCTTTCTAGGAGGTGATGTAAAGCTATACTCTGAGGGCTGGGTCAGTGGCTGTGATCTTTTAGCTAATGAGTAAGGATAGAGTGCTTTTCCTGGTACTGCAAGCTACACGTCGACAACCGTCTTCTATGCTAAACTAGGCCCTGGAGATTAATCTTACATGGTGAAAGGATCCTCTCAACCCCTCTTCTAGGAATATCTGTTCTAAGAGTAGTTAAGAGATCCATTACCCCTAAAACAGAGTAACTACACTAGACAATCTTAAATGTGCTATTAGAGCATATTAGTTTTTGGTTCCATAAGGAATCATGTTTATAATTGAGATGAGTAAATAGAGTTTGTAAGTGTAAAGAACCTTTAAACAAGTCTTTACATGAAGGTTCTTTAAACTCACACATCACAGTTACAAACATGGTTCTTTACTCTGTAGCATCACGGGGGTCGACCCCCAGACGATAAGGTTAATTCATAGGGACTGTTTACACTTGACATGGTGGTGAAATGGTGGTTTTTGTTTTCATATAGTATCTGGATCTACCTTTACCGGATTCTGTTTGCGTGCCTGGTCTGACCAGATGACATCTCCAGGAGACAGTTTAGACTTTGGGGGTTCTACAAGATGGGGGCTAGATAGATGGTTCTCGTATTCCCATTATGGCTCTATCAGAAAATGTGACAGACTATTTAAACCCGGGGGAAACAAACTCAATAATACTGCTCTCATTTACTGATAAGTGTGAGCATCCACATACAAACACACAAGCGAGAGAGATTGAGGGAGCTGAAGCAAAAGGGAGAGAGAAGCCAAGATCTACAGTAATAATTACTTGTATTAAATTTTTTCCGACAGACGTATTTTTGCTTGCCTTATGAAATCCAATCACAGAAAACTCGTTCCATTTACACTTGTATTATATTTGGCTGAGATCCATCTTTGATCACCCCCAAATGTGGTTTGAGTGATCTGATCGTAATCTGATCACAATGTGTCTTGGAAGTGTTTACACCTGGCCTTTCAAGTGGTGTGAAATCCAAACATGATCCAAATTGGATCTGCCCCTAAATGATGTCAACTCAAACGTAGTAATCAACACACGAATATAAATTAGAACCACATTTAATTATTTTCTGCTGTGGAATTTCATCTTCATCATCATCATCATCATTATCCGCTTGCCTGACGAAATCCAATCACCGAAAACGCATTCCGTTTACACTTGTATTACATGTGGCTGAGATCCGTCTTTAATCACCATGCTGTTGCTAATATACTATCATCAATGCACTGTATCTCTTTAAAGCTTACTATGTTGCAACAGAAAGGAAATGACTGGCTCATCCTCAGTGGTGTGAGGAAGTGTGACCCAAGGGGAATCAATCAAAGAGACAGATTCCAGTGCAGCCAGTCCAAACAGGCTGTTTAAACAGTATACACACACACACACACTTAAACAAATGCCTCTCTTTCTCTGCATCTCCTAGGCAAGTGGCCTCTACCCAGCTCATCCTGTATTTACACATGAATGTACTCTGCACTTCAGAAAAATATTCAACAAACAGAGATACGACTGTGACTGTGATGCAGTGAAGCCCCTTAGTGTGGCTCTCCAGGGGGGAAGCTTGGTAATGTGGGGAAAATCAGTCCGAAAGAAAAGTACTGAGCTTCAGCATTCCTTGGGGAGCCCATGCAGGTATATGGGTCAGCGCTGCCACACTGAATAATCCTCCTCCTCCTCAAGCCCAGCGCTAGTCAACCTGCTGAGTGTGAGGGAAAAAACAGCCCTCTGCTTGTTTACACTCATCTGCGCAGCAGTCTCGCGTTAGGCCGGAGCAAGAGCGGGCCAGCACTGAGACCTGAACAACAAACGGCCTATTCAGCCCCGCTGCTGAGATCACCTGCACTGCACTGCCACTTCCTGTCTGAGCTCCAAGTGCAGCCAGAGGAGGAGAGCTCGTTCCAAAACAGCTGGCTGCCCCTGCCCTGCCTACTTCCTGTCAAGAAGCAGGGAACTGGTTTAGACCAGTCTTCTGGGACAGAGAGAGTTATCTGGAATGGAATGATGAGCTCTGATCTAGCGTGCAGTTATCCACATGGGTGACGCTCAGTATGCACAGCAGAAATCTCTCTCATTATCACATACAACCACATTTCAGTGTCATTTCTTCACCTCACGTGCAGGGCTTTTAGGCAATGGTTACATATATAAAGATGACATTGTTAAAAGCACCATTTGAAGGATTAAATTGCTTGTATACTGTAGTACACACTAAATGGACAAAAGTATTGGGACATCTGCTCATTCATTGTTTCTTCTGAATGAAGGGTATTTAAAAAGAGGGGGGTTATCTGGCTTTGGTTGGAGTAAGTCTTACTACAGTCACGGTAAGGTGTTTGAATAGATTGAGCATTGCTGTGAGGATTTGATTGTATTCAGCAACAAAAGCAATAAAGGGGCTAGGATGTTGGGGATGATTATCACCCCACCTCATCCAAAATTTCCCAACTTATCCCAAAAGTACTGGGTGGAGCATCAACATTCCAGAGAGCACAGTTCCACTGTCTAACAGCTCAATGCTGGGGGCTTTATACCTCTCTTGCTGAACACTGGCATTAGACATGGTGCCAGAAGGTTTATGTTTATCTACCCAGAGCTTTCTAAACTATCCACAGACGGACTGCATTTATCATTTCATGTTTGAAGGGACTTCTTCTTTTTGTGATGAACTACAAAAAATATGCCAATAAGACAATGCAAGTTGCCACACCACTGATCAGGTGATGGAGATGTCATGTTCAGGTGATGTTACTGTCAAAACAATCCTCAGATTTAACAGCATTAACACTCATTTAGATAATTTTAAGGAAACATGAAATATGATAAATTGGTGTGGAGCGGTCACCGAGACCAGATAAGAAACTAAATGCTGATAAACACTCTTGGTTGTCTGGTTCTTTATTATGTCATTTGGTGGTGTGTATCAGTGACCATTACAAAATAATATTTTAGTGGTTTATTTTGTATGCCAGTGTAGCTGTAGTACCGTTGTATGAAAGATGCTGTATCTGCCTGTGTAGAAGATTCCCTTACTCTATACGGAAATATAAAGATTGAACTGGGCACATTTTTTCTTAATTGGTAACATATTTATATTTCCTATCACTGCTGTCCAATGAAAAACATGTATCTCCATGGTTTGAACCCTGTAGCTGCTCTGTACACTGTGTATATATAGAAATGCTTATTTTAAATTGACTTCCATTTAAAGTTAGAACAGTTTTGCCTTTACTTGTAAATTCACCATCTTGGACATATGTGTATTTCATTGTACAGCAATGATATATACCATGACCTGGTGGAGATGATGTATAAGGCTTTAGACTAGCAGGGTCTAAGACTTAAAGGGTCTGAGAACTCCAGTCAAGTTATATCACGGATTTCATGTCCTGGTTCTGGCATCTCCTACCTCCTCCCTATGCCTGCCTTGTCATTAGTATCCTCACCTCATATGTTGCACTATTTCCTTTGTTAGATCTTGTGTCAGTCAGTTTTAATCTCAGCTTTAATACTTGTTTTTATTTTGTTTCAAGTTTCTTTTGTTGTTTCTTTTTTCCCCAGCCAATTTACCTTTTACTCTGTGCCTCTCAGTCCTTTACAGCCTTGTTGTTTTGTCTTGGAGTTAATTTTCCCCAGTATTGGGTTTCATGTAAATAAGCTGTAAATTTAGCATGTACACACAAGTATCCAGACAACTCACCTAATTAGTGATTTAAGTGATTTGGTAAAGCATACAAATCTGTCCCATGCCCAATTCCAAACATCAGATAATGGCAAATAAGCCCCCTCCAGCAGCCCTCCAAGGCTGTAGAGGAGTGGAACTGCATTGGCTGGAATGATGGAACTCACATTTGGGATGAGCTGGAGTGGCGCTTGAGGGCACAAGCTCTTGTTGTTGAAGGCAATCACATTTTCACACCGATAACTAGTGTAAACACAGTGAGAGGACAAGCTCCCTGTTTTATGTATATCCTTATGCCAGTGTAGCCTGTGGAAGTGACGCTGACTGGCATTGTAAATACACAATATGTCCAAATGTTTGTGGACACCCCCATTAACAAATGCATTTAGCTACTTTGCACCCATTGCTAACACAGATATGCAAATGCACAACTTCTAGTCCCTGTAAAGAAGTATTGCCAATAGAATAGGACACTCTGCAGCAGATAAACATGAATCTATTGACACCATGTCTAATGGCAGGCAGGGGCTAGAGGGGTATAAAGCCCCCCAGCATTGAGCCGTGGAGCACTGGCACTGTGTTCTCTGGACTGATGGTGCTTCATCCAGTACTTTTGGGATGAGCTGGAGAGTTGAGGATGAGGTGGGGTGATGAGCATCCAACATCCTTAACTTTTGTCACTGAGCAAAAATCCTTACAGCAATGCTCCAAAATCTAGTGAAACATATTTGTAGGACCGTAGAAACTTTACTCCAACAATAGCAGGATACACTTTTTTTAATACCCTTGATTTGAGAAGAAACAATGAATGAGCAGGTGCCCAAGTGTATTATCGCCATCAAAACCATAAACAAGAGGTTGTGGTTCTCAGAGAGATGCAGCTTTCAGCTAATACAACATTTAGTATAGCATTCATCAAGTCTTGAGTAAAAAGATCACTATCATTGTCCCTCCAGCAGGCTGGCTCAAGCGCTTAATCCCAGCTCTCTCTGCATAGAAAGAAGCCTGCAGTCCATTAGCGGTGTCATTAAAATGATTAAAGCTCAATATAAAATGATCAAAGACATTTGGGGACATTCTCTAGTCCTCTGAGAGCTCAATCACATTAGAGTCTTTAATGTATTTATCGCTGTGGTACACTCACGACTAGGCAAGTCCACTTGGAGCCAGTGCAGAGAGGCAGGACCCTCTGCGGTTGAGGAGAGAAAAGCAAAGCCCTGATTAATTGTCTGTCGCTCTTGTGAGCCTGTGGGCAGTGCAGGGCGGTCAGACAGAACCTGCTGACCCGCTTCGGCCGCCCAGGAGGAAGAGGACACTCAGCACTCTTCACATGATTGCCTTCTCCAGGAACACAGCCAGAAGCCCAAAGCCTTTGCAGCCTTTCTTCTGGACAGAATGAGGCCTGAGTGAGCATGACTTGGGTTTTAAAGTTGTTTAAAGTTGATTTTATTGGTTCAGTTAAAAAAGGAAACTCACCAGGGTGTAAAAAGTACAGACAAACTGTACTTAAGTGAAAGTAAAGGCAATGTGTCAAAATCTCACTCGCTTTAAAGTGGAAGTCTGTAGCTAAAAAGAAAGAGACTACATTTGATCTCATTCAGGTACATAAAAGTAAACTTACATTCATTACATAGATAACATTCAATAGAGGTACTGGGATATGGTATAATGCCCTCATTAGTGGGTGGTATTAATTCTCAAATGACTTTACTGTATGGAACCTTTTGTAAGGCTATAAAACACCTACCTAAATAGTTTATGACAACTGACATTAACCTACATAAGCATTTATGCAGGCTTATTCCAACAATAATCTGGTTCCATAAAGGGCACCTTTGTCAATGTTGGCACTTTTTTAGCCTGAAACATGTTTGTTGGATTAAGCTTTTAGAAATGTTTATTTATAATATAATAGGTTTATATCAGTTGTCATGAAAGGCTTATATAGGTGTCATGCAGCCTAATGAATGATGCCCTACAGAGTGTTTTCTACTTTCTGTTATTCAAATGAATTCTTCTGTCAAGAGCACATTTTAAATTAAATTAAAATAAAAGGTGCTAAAGGTGTGTTTCCTTGGAAAGTGCTTCCAAAAATCTTCCAAAAAATAATACAGTAAGTATTACCCAAGTCTTTTTCCACGTATGTAGTGAACAAAGGTGTGATGGAATGATGCAATTATAAACGTCAAGATGTGACATATTCACAATTATCTAAATCCAGGATGCATTGTTCATCCTCCCACTTTACCTGGGTTCCTGAACCAATATTATGTGTTGACACTTCTACAGAAGTCCTTCAATGACTCCCTGATAATTTCTCGTCAGAGCAATCAGTCATGGCATTTGTCTGCATGCCCTGGAGGTGGATAAAAAAATCCTCTCATGCTTCCCTCTGAGTCAAAGCATGTACTCTAGAGAAAGCTTTTACTGTGAGATTTGCATTTTGTACCATGAATAAAAAGCATGGTAATTAGAGTAGAAGTTTTAACATTTCAACTTCAAGGTTCCTCTTTTTTGAACAGCACAAATTATAGCTCTGATTTCACAATCTTCCAAAACTCACTGTTGAAAGAAATTGATTTACTGACTATTGAATTACAACAAACCACTGATGGAGACAGTAGGCCTTAACAACACTTCCACGGTCTGAAGTGACTATTCTTCTCATTCAGTCAGTATAGTAATCAGGGCCTCAAGGTCTGATTTGACACCACTGATTCATTATGAGCAGTTTGAGAACACTAGGATTGCGGGGCATAAAATCGGAATAAGAAAAAACTAATTAAAACGTATTTGAAAATGAGTTTGATAAAGGAGGTTGCAACAGAACACAAGACTGACCAAGTGTGTCCCCTAATTCCCTGAAGCCCCCTAGTTTAGCTTTTTCTTTGCACATACACTATATGGACAAAAGTATTGGGACACTGCTGATTCATTGTTTCTTTCAAAATCAGGGGTATCAAAAAGTTTGACCTTTTTCTCTACTGTCCAGAGAAGGCTTTTTTACTGGCTTGTATTATTTTACTGGCTTGGCTGGAGTATTGCTGTGAGGATTTGATAGCACTTAATGACAAAAGCATTAGGAAGGTCAGGAGGTAGGTCAATCACCATCCCAAAAGTATTGGATGGTACACCATAATTTCAGAGAACACAATTCCACTGCTTCACAGCTCAATGCTGGGGGACTTTATACCCCTCTAGCTCACACCTAGTGCCAACAGTGCTCCAGAGTGTCCTATTCTATTGGCAATACTTCTTAGGAGCTGAATGTATTCATTAAAAGTGGAGTCCACAACCATTGGACATAAGGGGCAGTAGTGGTCAAATGTCACATTTTAGAGCTTATGGTAAAATTTTAATTAAAATTTAAATAAATACAAAGATATATATATAGATCAGGACTCTTCTTTTCTTGCTATCAGGAATGTAAACGGGACGCTTGAGTCATTCCACTGCTGGTTCTAAAACTGACAGCAGTGCAGGAGCTGAGCCAGGAATTTGTGTCACTGCGTAAACTCCTCCATATCAGCAAGCCTCGTCTGTAGGTGGAGGAAAGCTGCTGCCTCAGCATCAGCGCAAACTAGCCACCTCCGCCAACACTGATCCGCACTGCAGAGCGGCTGAAGCCCTCAGATGAGCCAGGACTGTCTATGAGCCAGGCCGTCCGCTCTGCCCAAAGCCCCATCAAGTCTGTCACTTTTACTGAGGGAATACAGAGAGAGGAGAGTGTAATGGAAACATGTCCATGCCAAGCCACAGAGCTGACTGGCTCACTCTCATTTCCTCCTTGTGCTAATTTTAAGGCAGCCCCAGTCAGAACGGTGATAGTAAGTCCACTGGCCTACTCGCTATCCAAACACAAAGTGGAAAGGGTGTACTTTTGTATCTTTTTCTGGGAATATTTTCATATATAATTATGAATAAAACTGCATTAAATACTTGATTCTACAGTGTCATTTATGTATACGATAAGCTGGGACCTTTTAAAAATGTGGAAAAGAAGATGAAATAGTCCAGTCTAATTTTGGAAGCCAGTGCTTCAGTTGAATTAAAAGTGAGTTGGGACCACTGTACTGATCAGTAGATGTATGTCTATGCCTATATCCAAATTTTGTGGACACCCTGTCTAATGAAGGCATTCGGCTACTTTAGGTTGCACTCATTGCTTACACAGATGTGCAAATGCAGGCACATCTAGTCAATGTAGCAATGTATTGGCAATAGATTAGGACACCCTGGAGCACATATGCATGCCTAATGCCATGTGTGGGCTAGAAGGTTATAAATCTACCCAGCATTGAGCTGTGAAGCAGCAAAACTGTATTCTCTGGAATGATGAGGCTCCATTCAATACTTCAGGGATGAGTTGGGAGGGGGTGGGCTGGTGATCATTCAACATATTGACCTCACTAATGCTTTTGTCACTGAATGCAATCAAACCCTTACAGCAATCCTCTATAATCAAGTAGACAGCCATCCCTGGACAGTAGAGACAGTTACTCCAACACCTTTTTTTAATATCGTTGATTTGAAGAAACAACGAATGGGCAAGTGTTCCAGTAGTTGTGTCCAGCCCGAGTGTGTGCTATTATTGAGGCGTCGAGAGATGTCTACTGAATACTGAGGACATTCTGAAACATGCTGATAACAATGACTCAATCATCCATCTTCTTATCAGCTTCTTCCTGGTCAGGGTTGTGGTGGGTCTGGAGCTTACTTGGAATCATTGTGCAAATGGCAGGAATTAGCCTATGGACAGGGCACCAGTCCATCACAGGGTGCCATACACACCCATGTACTCATGCACTTACCTTGGGGCAATGCGTTTTTGGGAAGTGGGAGGAAACTGGAGTACCGGGAAGAAACCCACACAGACAGGAGGATGTACCAGACTCACTACAGACTTTAGAGATTAGAGTGAGGATCATACCTACAAGCTTAGACGTCTGGAGGCACACACTGATGTGGCACACACTGCCTGATTCACTGCCATACCATTCTAATTATGTTATGAAAATGATTAAATAATAAAAGGATTCATAATAGAAGCCTTTTCACTACTACTCTCAGACCTTTGGACCCCTTTTGAAGCTAAACATTTCAGTGAATCAATGGTCCACAATTGCACTAGAACTACACTTTTCTGTACTAGACATGGACTGGCTTTATTGAACTGAGCTTCTGTTCTCCCAATAATGTGACAATGCAGGTTTATCTACTCTGCCTATTTATAGACCGATCCCTGTGTGTACAAGATAGCAAAGGCAAGTCTGGTAATGTGACTTTTCTCACCAGGTACTGCTAGCAGACGGCCGGACATCAGAAAAAAGTCAAATAAGATAAAAACAATCAGGCATGACAGACAGAGATGTTTGCTCAGGGATATCAGCTTAGGAAGTAGGTGGCGTCGTATTGAATATTGTCTTTTGGAACATTTTTGTTGAGAGTATTTGGATAAACATTTAAAAGCTACAATTCCTGGAAAGAGGGAGAGAAAAAAAAAGTGCCCTTTCCACCACTGGAGGAGAGGAAGTCTCCACGTCTTCTGTCATCAGTCTTTGTGACTCACAGTTACTGAGATCCTACTATTTATATAGAAACAGTGTTACAATACCGGGGCAGAAAAGACATGGTATCATACTCAACTAAAGCGTTTAAATTATTACAAAGCATTGAGAATTTCTTTCTTTCTAAAATGACAGGCAAGATGTGTATTTAAGGCCAAGTTCTGTGGGTGGCTAAGTGTATTTGTACAAACTCCAAGTAGTGAGTTTTAACCTCTGTTAGAGCAAGACATAGAACATTCAGTAACTACTATAACACTAACACACTCACCAAACACTTTATTAGGAACACTATACTAATACTGGGTAGGGCCAGCCTTCGCAATAACTGCAGATCTTTCAGGAACACTTTCTTGTCTTGAATGTCCCGCTCTATGACATTCTGGAGGGGTTAAACTGAATTCAGATCCAGTGCCGGGGAAGGTATCGGAAGAACACTGAACTCATTGTTATGAAGCCAGTTTGAGAGGATTTTTGCTTTGTGACCATTAGAAGAGAGGTAAATTGTCTTCTAAAAACAGGTAAATTTTCTTTTCCCAACAAATGGCGCCCCTGTATATCAGTGTGCCTCAGCAAAAACAGATTCTTCAGACCAGGCCAGGCTACGTTTTTTCCTGTGTTCAGCTGTTCAGTTTAGGTGAGCCTGTAGCCACTGCAGCCTCAGCTATCTGAGATTTTCTGTCAGCTCCAACCAGTCTGGTCATTCTCTGTTGACCTCTTTCATAAAAATGGTTCTGCATGAAAATCCCAGGAAAGCACCTGTTACAGAAATATTCAAACCAGCTTGTCTGGCACCAACAATCACATCTCACTTAAAATCATTGAGATTTTCCCTGTTTTTAACATTCATGGTTGATGTAAACATTTTATGCGTTGCACTGCCATGGCTGATTAGATAATTGCCTAAATGAGTTAGTGTACATGTGTTACCAATAAGATACTCAGTGTGGAGTTGAAGTGTGAGCCAACAAGTCTTAACCTTAATTTTTTTTATTCTCAGTTCTTTACCATCCTTTCTTTACCATTTCTTTCCCATCCTACCATCTTCACACAATGAAAGGTTGTGGCTAGCACTGTAAAACTATCACCATATTTGTCTCAACCCAATTCTATTTTCTTTTTGTCCTTGTGCAGGAAAAACAGTGCAGGAAAGGGCCTCCACTATTGCAAGTTTGGTTCCTAGCCAGATTAATCCTGCAATCTAACATCCTCGATATACAGTACTAAGCAAGGGCACAAAGGCTGCTTGCACGAGAACACTGATGTAAATAACTGTTGCATGCCAAGAGGGTGTACAAAAGGAAGTAGGCGGTGTGGGATTTCTTCTTAACAACCTCCCCCACATCTCTTTTTCCAAAACAAAAGTAAGTAGTTCTGCATTTTGGGACCTCTCCTGGGGGCTAAGGGGGTTGTCACCTCCCAGCTGAACAAAATCATTTATCCAGAGCCATTGCAGCCCGATTGCAACAACTCATACAGTTGCAAAAATGCATACAGTTACGCAACTGTAAACTCTGGCTTTGGGCTTTGTAGACAGTAACAGCAATGGTGTTGTTACCCACTAACCTTGAGCATGTCTTAAAAACTGTGACCCCCCTTAAAGACCTCCAGTTGTTATTAATTAACATTCATTGAATACTGTTGTCTCAGATCCCCAACAACAAAATTATTGGATCCCACTCAAGCAAATCATCCTGCAACTGAAAAGGAAAATGGTGAATGTTCTTAGATTTTAATGTGAATGAATGTGAGAGAATTTATTCCAGGTCATGTTGGACCATTTCTGCACTGTATGTCCAAATGTTTGTGGACACCCCTTCTAATGAATGTATTTAGTTATTTTAAGTTGCCCCTATTGCTGATGCAGAGGTGCAAACGCACAGACACAGCTTGTCTAGTATTGTCAGTATGATGGGATTCTAGAACAGACAAACATGAACCTACTGGCACCATGCCTAATACTAGGCCTGGGCTAAAGAAGTATAAAGCCCCCCAGCATTGGGCTGTGGAGCAGTGGAACTGTGTTCTCTGGAATGATGATGGTGCTTCATCCAATATTTTTGGGATGAGCTGAGGAGTTTGGGATGAAGTGGGGCGGTGACCATCCAACATCCTGACCTCTGTAAAGCACACTGCATAGTTTATGTATACTGTGTATACTATTGTTCTCTGTATATTGGCTATTGTCTGTAAATTATATGTAGAGTGGCTGTATATTGTTAATACTAGAGAGAGAGATACTAGAGACACTAACAGCCAGAAACATTCCTTGCATGCGTAAACATATTTGGCCAATAAATCTGATTCTTATTCTGATTCCATAACGCCTTATTCAATCATATTCTCACAACAATGCACCAAAATCCATTAGAAAGCTTTCCATGGACTCCAACAAAAGCAGCATAAACTTATTTTTAATATCCTCAATTTCAGAAGAAACAATGAATGAGCAGGTGTCCCGATACCACTGTTTATACAGTGCACCAGTTCATTATAGAAAGCTTAAAATAAAAAGGCGTACATAATGTATATCAGGTAGTTTCTACAAGGCTATACCGTCTTACATTACATTATTGAAGATGTTCTGACATGATCACTGGTTCATGATCCATATGAATCATGAAGAAAGCTCTTTCTGTAGTGCATACATTTTGAGCAGGAGAGCAATACTGGGGCATTGAACCACAGAGGCTTTGTTCTTCTGAAAGCCTGCCTTTATCTCAACATCTGAGGCAGCTGATAGCGGCAGCAGTCTTAGATGTATTCCCCATCATGACTGTTATGCTTTAGTAGGTCAAGCTAGCATTAGTGTGCTTGCTGCCCCACTGACCTCTGTCAAAGGCCATGACAATTACCTAACTAGCTCACCTACATCTGTATATAGTAGCTATCCTACACCATAGCATCCATCCATCCATTTCTGTTTATGACCTTTCAACGTCTTATTGTTTGTCTTTAATTTGGTGATAGTGCCTTTTTTATCAGCCCTGAGCAAAAAGGATGTGTCAGCGCAGAGTGAGCTGCAGCGAAGTCAACGTGTCAGCCGGAAGTTATAAATCAACTCCACAGCACTATTTGACTGCTTCCCATATTTAGAAGGACACATTAATCTTGATTACATTGTACATGTGTGTTTGTGTACATGCATGTGTGTGTGTGTCTGTGTGTGTGTGTGACTCATGTTGCATTGGTTGGAGCCTGTGTTACAGTGATAGTTCTCTCCTGTTCCATGACGCTATGCAGGCAGGCCTTCAATCATTGCAACAGATATACGCTTCTCAGACATCGAACATTTACAAAATGTGCTCAGTTGCTGAGAGTAGAATGGTATGCTTGAACGTCACGCAGACAACATTAGGAGTGACTTTAGATGGTGATCTCAAAGGATACAGCTGTTGTCTACGACATGAGGACTCAAATAAATTAAAGATTCTACGTCCATATTTAGTTAGGCCTATCAATTTGAATTCAATAAAGTCCAGTTGTTAAGATGTGGGATGTAGAACAAAAAGCTTTGTAGCGTGATCTAAATTTCTGTTCACATGAATTCAGTTTGAACTCCTAATCCTATTGGACGCACAAAGGCGTCTGTAAACAAGAGCACAAGTATGTGAGGAAGCCCAGCTTACACCATTGTCTTGAATGTGTTTTCACCAAAGCTCTACTGTCTATCGCACACAGACATATTCTGATGCTGTCTTTTCTGTGGTTTTACACAGGAAACCCTTTTCTGAAAATCAAATGCTTTGAACTGTTACATTCAAAAGTGACAGACATGGATAGAAACAGGACAATACTGCAGTCTGTACACATAACCCAGAGTCACCAGCACCTTTACTGCTGCATTTGGCTCTACTGCAGTGTTTTCCAGGTCACTACAGTTGCAACTGGGGAAAAAAGCATGGTAATTGCACATGCAGTCTGTGATTGGTCCATGAGGAGGTCAGCTTAACCTTGCAGATATGAACACTCATGCCATAACGTACAGACGAAAACTACGGTACAGGGGTTGTCTTTGCTTTACAATCATTTCAAGTTCTATTTTTCCATTTACATGAGACAATTATACGTTGTGTGTCCAGTCTGGATTTCCACTCTGCAGTCTGCTTCTTTGACCACAGTCCACCTCTGCCAAGGGAAAATGCCATACTGTCCGACGTAAACACATCAGTGTTGCCTGCAAATGCTTAACCCCTCATTTGCCCCGTCAGATTTTATTTCTGCAGCAGTGAGGAATGTGCTGTGTTGTGGTTTAGGCAAATCTGTTGTATCTATGACATATAGTCAGTAAAGGATTCCAGACAAATGAGGCCAGCAGTTGCACATACCACCACTCAAACAAGAGCTGTCAAAACAAGTCTTCAGACACCCCTTGACTTCTCCATCACCCACTCCTGATGGCTGGACGGACTGTGTTGTGGTCATTCCAGCAGCATGCGACTGGACATGAGGTGAGGTGTTTATATGACACTGGAGAATGGCTGATAAGGACAAAGGCCTGTTTGTGATGCAGGGATATTGCAGTTGGATGGGAGCCAACATATTCCTAGTATCTCCCATTAAACAAACAAGCTCTGCTCTTTCATCGCAAAGAGAACAGTGCCCCCTAGTGTCTGCCCTGTTCCTGAAACACCTCATCCACTTATGAAATACCAAAGTGGTTTTATTAAGGGAAAGGAAAAGGCTATGGAAAAATGGGGGAACACCCATCATAAACTAATCATAAACTGGAGGTGAATTCATCTTACATTTAGCAGTACTGTATCGTACAACCTTCTGAAGTACATTTGCTGGGAGATCATTTTTGCCAACAACAATAGCTATAATGACATCCCACATAACGCTACATCCTATCAGTTAACTCTAATTGTGTTCTTCCATTAGTATGGGGAGCTTTAGGAATGTGCATGGCCTTCATGAGCAAGTCATAGAACAAATGGCCTTTCAAAGGAAATCAATATGATAGGTCTCCAGAGTACAACCAATGCCATCCAGGTTTTCAAAGATCAACCTATATTTTCACGTAATGGCAAGCCTGACCTTAAAATGAGGCCTAGGTGACTCTGTCATCTGTGTAGATATAAATGGCCTGGAACTTTCTGGCTGAGTCGTGCTGCAGAGTGAATCAGCAGGGCCCAGCAGAAGGCCCAATCACAGTCACCACAGCCTTCATCACTGCCAATCACCATGAGGGCAGCCTTCCAGCCAGGGCAGAAGAGGCAAATGCAGCCAGATAATCAAAACATCCCAGTGGAGTTTCAGATTTTATTAGCATGCCTGCTTTATTAGAATGTCTGCAACATACCTTCAAATGTAATAACTGGAGAGGTTCTGCCTATAGCTTTTTCAACCCTTCAGTTACCATCAATCAAGACAGGTTTTTGATATTTATATTCACACACAGCAGTACGGAGTGGTTCGCTGTGTGCTTTACCATGAACAAATCTGTAATGACATTTAATTTGTCTCTCAGACCTACGCTAGTACTACACTTGTACTATGTAAACCTCAAAACAACAATCTGCATGCTTCGATTATCTTCACCTCGTGTCATTTTGAATGCAAATTTCAAACGCAAAGTTCAAATGCTTTGTAAATAAGCTGACAGGGCTCTTACATTTACATTTATGGCATTTAGCAGACGCTCTTATCCAGAGCGACTTACAAAGTGCTTTGCTATTTACCCAAGAAAAGCCTTGGCTAGTTAGAATAGACCAATAAATCAAAGGATACCTCTAAGCTTAGACATTACTAAACACAAGACAATAAGGCGACCAAAGTACTCTTTTGACTGCCCCCTTCTCAATTATCATGCTTTTAGGCTTACATAATCGCTAGACATTTCTGTCATAACATAATATAATGTGCAAAGCTTTGGCAGAATATACATTAAAATACATAAAATTACAGATGCAAAATGCAAGTAAGAGGTCATTTAAAGCAGAAAGTAGTAGAGTAGGCTAAGTCCATACTCAAGTGTACTCCGCACTCAAATTCTGAAAAATTACTACTTAAAGCAGTACTATGGACAACTGGCATTCCTTGATCCTGGGCTCCCCCTACAGTCAAGAAGTGTAACTCACGCTTTGAGCCACATGCATTTCTGAACAAGCTGAGAGACTTGGCACCATCGCTGAACCGAATTTTACACAAATATGAGTCAGGTTAAGGATTTCTCAGAAGCGCTTTCATGCCTGCCTCTCCAAAGTTTCATGCTGCTAACTGCTAATTTGTTCTATTGTCTGAAATGAACCTTTAAAGTAAAAGTTTATTAAATAAACAAGGAATTTAAAACTAAAATGACCAAAAAGACTAAATCCATCTTAACTTCATTTGAGCACATGTAACTAAGCAACTGGATGTTACTACTCACCTCTACTTAAAGCAACACTGTTGCATCTTTATCTCAAAATGACCCTTCAAAGTCATGTTGATGCTCCACTAACCTCTAAATACAAGAACAGTGTCTCAGTCATTGCTACAGTGTCTTTTTTGCTGCTATCTGTATCTTTGGTGAAGCGGACAGGAAAACGCTCACGAGAACTGCAAAATTCAGCATAACCAGAGTTATATTTACGTACAATCCAGTAATATTACTCTACTACATCAGTCCACTCTACTATGTGCATCTTTCACTTTCATACATGGTTGTGTATCTCTCAGCTTGTCTAGAAATGCAAAAGGGGAGCCTAAGAGCAGGATAAAAACAAAGTTTTACATAATGCAGTCTCTGTTAAAACACTGATTGGCCTCCTATATTTTACCTAAGAAATAGGTAGAAATCAAAGTTCATCCTTGATGGGAGTAAGCTGAAAGTGACACAATAAGGCTGTCACAATGACAAAAAGCTCCAGTCCTGTTTGTCTTTGTCTAAAAGTCATTACACGGACATGAGTAATGTGCAGCTGTAGTTTGTTTGAATAAGTGAAGGTAGGCTGCTGTGCAGCTGCTGAGCGACAGATGTAGGTGTAAGCAATCAAGGCTTCCCTGAAGAGCTGCATCAGCAAGGGGTTTCAGTCTTTACAGGGAACTTTGCTTCCAGGTCAAGCATGAGGTAAGCGCCTGATGCAGCACTTTCAATGATTCTTTCAATGATGATTTAGTTAGGAGCTGTAGACAGGCTGGCTTAGGTACAGAAGCAACAGAGGGTTTCCCACACAGCAACCCTTGATCACTGAAATAGCTAATGCACATGTGTATGTTTACGGTGCACTCAAAGCCAGCCCTGGTGAGACAGTTAAGATGCTAGACTTGCCAAGATGTGTGGAATGTATGAGCCACAATACAGGTTTTCTATTCATTGTTCACAAAAAATAAAAACATGGAAACATAAAGCCTTTGTATCCTTTTGGTTACTTGTTCCTGCATTGAGAGCTTGGATCCCATGGATGCTCCGAACGTAATGTAAAAAAAATAAAAATAAATAAAAAATACATCAAAATAATTTTTCTGAGCTTCACCTCAGCTGAATGAACAGTTTACGGCCTAACGATCATGGGTCATGATCATGTTCATGGGATTCTTTGATCCATAGGAAGCCGATCTGAGTGCCAAAATTGAGACCATCTCTTACGTGGGAGAAGAAGGAATCAGGGTGGCAGGAGGTGCAAAGAGTGAGGTTGGGTTGGTCTTTCACTGTGTTATCCTGGATATGCTCTGGGAGGAGCCCACCTCTCTCCAGGAGGATCCTAAAAACATGCATATTTGTTACTTTCAACATAAAGTTCCTTCTAAAACAGCATCATTATATGCCAGTGAGATTTAGACAGGTACTAGTTTACAGTTCAGTTCAATTTTTGCCAATACTGTTGTTATGAACTTTGTTAGCATAGGTATTGCAATCATTTGATTAATTGTACAATCAATATGAGAAACCACCCTTCATTAAAATCAATATGCAAGGTCTCCACAGCTTCAAAGCTCAACATTCGTTACTACCTGGTGGCAAGCCTGATATCGACATAAGGCCTGTATGACTCCATGTTTCTGACACAGTCTGGATGGATGGCCTGAAACTCTCTTGCTGTGTCTTGTTGCATAGTGAAACAGCAGGGCCCAACAGACGGACCGATCACAGCCACTATGTTAACAAGCTTGCTGCCAAACTCCAGCACCATGGCATTCACTGTTGCCATAGCAATCCCCATGAGGGTACCCTTCCAGCCTGCAAAGAGGAGAGGAAGCCAAAAAAGCATCATATTCAAGTCTGAGTTTTCACTACAATCCTGTGGAGGCCAGTGGTTTTTACATGCTTGAGTGAAAATGCTGTGAAATGTAATGCATTTGCTCTCGAGTATTTGACTAAAATGGCCTAAAAGATTACAAGATTAGACTTTTAGGAGGATGTTAATACTTTCCCAACCTTACCAGTCCCAATTGTCAGCGTACAATACAACCTGGAAAACAGCTATCTGAATCTAAATTACTTTTTTCTTCAGGAATGCTAATTTCAGCTGTAGCTTCTCAAACAAATCAAACTCACAGAGCACTGTGATTCTTCCTTCAGCTTGATTTCTGTATGCTGTCAATCATACATATTTGTTTTGCTTAAAATACTGCAGGCCATGTCTTTTTAGGCTACTTCCCTGAATGCCAAGAATGAAATGAAAACATTTCTCATCATCAGAATAACCTAAACACTGGCTTTTATTGTTCCTTGTGGTTGAGGGTTTCTAAACACAACCATTTAAATGTAAATAAACTGTTCTGTTTCCTAAATAGTTTTCATGGAATCATGAAATATTAAAAATATATTTATTTTTTATCTGGAAGCTGTGATTGAACATGTGGTGGCAATGTAGCAGCAGACTTTTGTCAGAAAATGACACCGTTACTCTAAATAAATACAATAAAATATCAGATAAACTACTTGTCCAAATGTTTACAAACACCCATTTTAGCGAATGCATTCAGCTAACTTAAGTTTCACTCATTGCTGACACAGATGTGCAAATGCACACACTCAGCTTGTCTAGTCCTTATAGAGATGCACCACCAATAGAACAGGAGCTCTCTGGAGCAGATGGATCTAACATGAACCTATTGGTATAAGTCCCCCAGCATTGAGCTGTGGAGCAGGGGAGCTGTGTTCTCTGAAATGATGGTGCTATATCCTGACCTCACTACCGCTTTTGACAGTGAATGCAATCAAATCCGCACAGCAATGCTCCAAAATCTAGTAGAAAGCCTTCTCTGGAGAGTAGAGACAGTTATTTTAACAAGAGCAGAAGGAACTCATTTCTGATTTCAGGTGTCCCAATACTTTTGTCCATATAGTGTAACTGTTGCTTCAAGATCAAAACTACAGTAAATACATTTAATCGCCATAAGCCTCCAGTAATACTATTACTTTTACTACTACTACTACTACTAATAATAATAATAATATTAAATCATCTATTGTAATTATTGCAATTATTTAAGTCAATCAACAAGTACCACATGAACCAGCTGACAGACTATTTGGTAATATTTCAAAGTGATAGAGTGTGTGGATGAGGTGAGGTGAGATGCAATTTGTCGTTGCATTTGCATTGTAGTTTTTCTCTTTTACTCCTGAAAGTACCGATCACCTGGATACTTGGTTTCATCGTATGTTTATGATGAAAGTTAAGTATAAGTGTCTAAACAAGGGCAGGATGCTGATTTTGAAGGTGCTGTAAGTGTGCAAATCACAGAATAAATCAGATCCCACTTCCATAAATAAGCTGAAGGCTGCACACAGGCCATCAGTTAATCACATCTGTTCTCCACATAAAGATGCAGCTGAGAAAGTAAAGGCAGGGTTGAATTACGAGGGTTAGAGAGTTAAGTCACCTGCATGTGCTACTCCGATGACCTTTGCCACAGGATCTGTGAAGAGCAGTGGCATGCAGTCAGCTCCTGGTGCTGCTATGACAATGCCTGGCTGATTGGTCACAATCCCGTCATAGCTCTCGGGTGCAGGCTTGTTCATTACCCACACATCACTGGCATGGTTGACCTAATAGGCAAAAGCAGGGCCTGAAATTCTGCCATTTCGGTCAAGAGAAAAAAAACTAAACACTGAGGCAGGCAGCGGAGTCAAAATCATGGGGTGTCAAACTCATTTTGGGTAATAGTCCACGTTACACAATGTCTAGGGGGCTAGTCCAATATTTTTTTGGATACCTGAATCATGGTTAACTTCTTTTAAACAGGCATGCAAACAGCATGACACTCTAAGCTTGCTAATGAATAATATCATATCATATCATAAGCAGATTTCAGCTAAAGTGAACTTCTGGAACAGCAGCTGACTGACACCCTAACTTTCAGTTCAACATACAAACAGGAGCTATAATACACAAACATGGACAATAATAAATATTAATAAACAATAAACATTAAGTAACACATGTTCTGTGTTGGTGATGCCAGCAGGATTCACTAAGTGCTCTAACTTTGCTGGCCATCATCTCTGATGAACATCAAGTCTTATCTTAATAAGGCGGCAGTGAGAATCACTGCAGCTGAAATTTAGTACATTCCACACTGCGTGGAACATAAACTGTGGCCAAGTGTGTAAATATTAATTTGTGCATCGCAGTAAAAGCAATTACTTGACTAGTGAGCTGAGGCAGTTTTCTACTGAATCCAAACTCCAGCTGATTTGACTGTTTGGGAATTTCCCTGCAATAGAGCTTTTGACTGGTCCTGTGTCTAAATTTGACTGATGTTGCATTTTACCTCTAGAACACTGACCAGCTGCATATTTACAAATTAGGTATAATATTTATTTGTCCTGTTTAGTTAGATTTTGTAGTATTGTATATTGTGAAATCTGTGTATTTTTTTAATTATATTTATTCCATACCTCCCACCCCTATTACCTGTTTATAGGATAATTGTATTGTATCGCTCAATATGAGCCTCTAGATTCAATATAAATGAGCACTGAGCGATACAACCAATAAATAAATAAAAAATAAATACATGAAGACAAAGACAGCAGATCATCCCTCCCTTCCTGTTTACCTCAAAATTGAGTAGATGGAGAAAAAAAGAGCATATTGAAAAACACATTGGGCATTAGCATAGGGTAACATTCTGTGTATAACAGAGTAGTAGTGCATTATTGAATATATTGTACTTTTCAAACTGATGTAATAGAAAGCATTAGCTCGAACCAGAACTGCTTGAGGTGATGATATGCTCTATGGACTTGTTATTCAAAGAAAAGGCTGTAGCAGCGGCAGCAGGTCTACCTTGGCAAGGTGAAACTGGCGAGGGTCAAAACCAGCCTGCAGTCCAAGGCGTCTGAGGTTTTCAGCCACCATGGCACAGGAGTCTCTGCGCCGTGAACTGCTGAACAGGTTTAGGGAGCTCAAGGTGCTGATGTAGGAGATCCCTCCTGTTCTTTTAGTGAAGCCATGAGAAAAGCAGTCTGAAGAAAAGACAAGGAAAGGAAAATAAACATTAGACCATATTCTTGCAGCTCTAGCTGTCTGCGGATTGCATTGTTCAGTAATAACAGTAGCTTGTAAATCTGACAAATGATAGCTTCTTGGTTTGGGCAACACATTTAACAGTAAACATTTACGGCCCATTAAAGAAGGATTCCATGACTTAAAAATACTACAGATATGCTTATTATTCATTAGTTAAATCTTATACATTTGTTTTAATCTAGAAATGATCAGTAATGTGTTTCTAATCAAGACTGGTCCCTAAATGTACTAAAATATGCAAATTCACCAGAGATCATTGAAGATTTCAGAATTGTGATTTCTCCCTTCACCGCTGGGAGGTGCTGTAGAAACGTGGTAATTTCGTTCTTGACAGCGGTGATCTGAGTGCAGGTGAAGGCGAGGTCATCAAGGGGGCAGTACAGGCCATCAAACACAGAAGTGCGGTAATGGAAGCTGTAGACAGGTGTGAAGAGGAGCTCCTCATACACCTGCAGGACCGCCTGCCTGCGGCTGCAGGTCAGGACCTCCACATCAGTCACGTCCAGTGTGTCCGCGGCCTGTTTAAATGAGTGAAGGGCTGAAGCTGCATTCTGGTTCATTAGGACGTGTACCCGTCTGTTTAAACCAGCCAGTCTGTCCAGAAGAGCCACCTCGGACAGACCACCAGCTTCCCCATGCGAGTGGATGTGCTGCTTCTGCTGCTGCTGCTGCTGTAGCAGAAGATACACCGGCTCCTTCACCTCGCCTCCTGTCATGACCTGTTGTAACCTGTTGACGCGCTGCTCAATACACAGACTGTACTGAGAGCAGTTAGAGTGAAGGAAGTCCACAAGAATGACCTTAGCCATTTAGCCCAAACCCTTAACTTAAACTCTGCTTACAAACCCGAGTTATCCTCCCGGAGAAGAGCCTGCATCAGCAGAACATCAGCAAACACTCAGCAAAAACTTCTGCGTAGCTTCAGGCTAGGCTAGCGCAGCAGTTCGCCTGTTCTTATATTTGCAGGTCGCCTCGTCTCCTCTGCAGTGCAGGACTCGTGTGTCCTGTGGCTGATTTCACATCGTATTTTAAAGCCTCACAAAAGTGGAACTTGTCTCGCGGCTCTGTGTGAAAACACTGTAAAACACACACACACACTTCCGGCATCTCGGACCGCCCACAGTGGAAATTCCTCTCAGAGGCAGAACACGAGGCGCTAACGCTAGCTCAGACCCACTGAGCTGCCGGGTCTCAGCCCAGGCTGAATGTCTGCAGAGTCCAAATTATACATTTTAAACCGAATGTTCTCGTATATTAAAACAGTTATGATCGCCGATATGATTGACTTGATTTTCTGACCTTATGTCACAAACTGCAATTATTATTATTATTATTATTATTGTTGTTGTTAAATATTATGTTATTAGCTAGCACTGTATACATACTATACTTATAGCTTATGTATTTTTTGCAATGCAATGAGTTGTTTGATATGCAGTCTTTACATTTAAAAGCATAGTTATTTATTCAGTAGCCTGTGCATAATCTTTTTTTATATATAATTTGTACATCTTTATTAAAAAAATGATGAATTTGGTGAGTGACATGGGGTCAATATTATACACATCAACTAAAAGTATTTATTTAGTTGTGCTGAAAGTTCCTAAATGTCAAAGCCAAAGCCAAGGTCTCTTAACTTCCTGTTAGTGATCATGATTGACTACAGCAGGTAGCATCTCTGTTCCCACATAAAAAAAAAAAGAGTTTATTTGATAGCACTTGTAAGATTGACCATGACACGTTATTGGGAGGTGTAGCCACTTTGATAAGATTTGGAAGTAGGCATTTGGTTTAGATGGTCAGAACCAACCCCAGAACCACCAATGCATAGGCCTGTCATGACCTGAAAGCAGCTGGAACACCAGTGTCACTTTATTACAGTCCAGCAAGTTCTGCATTGCCATGGACTGAGAGGCTGTCATCCAAGAAAGAATGCAGCTGACCACATATACAAAGAAAGCGACTTCTGGAGGAAGGTTTCACAATCTGATGTGACAAAGATGGAGTTGTTTGGCCACATTGACCAGAGATATATGTAAGGTGTGAAGGGGAGGCATTCAACCCAACGCTGTTTTGCTGCCAGTGGAACTGGTATATTGCACAAAGTGGGTGGAATAGTGAGGAAAGAGGACTAATCCTCAGATTTCTTCAGCATAACCTCAGTCCTAGACGGTTGAAACTTAAACACAGTTGGGTGGTCTAACAGGACAATATCCAAACACACATCAAAGGTGGCTGTGGAATGGATGCTGGCTAACATTAAGTTTTTGGAACGGCTTTCCCAAAGTCCTGACCTGAAATACTGTATGTGGACTGTGTCTAAAATCGGGTTTGTGCCAGGAGGCCAAACTGTAATTGAATTCCAACCAACTCTAACAAGAAGAGTGGTCAAATATCCAGCCTGAATTCAGCAAGAAGCTTTTTGATGGCCACCAAAAGCATCTGGACAAGGTGGGACTTTGTGGAACTCGGAGAGTTTTATGAATATTTCGGAGCCTGTTTGGAGCCTGTGTTGATTTCAGAAAACAAACAAACAAAAATATTCTGTAGACTCCAGAAGAAGTACAGAAATCACTGAAAGCCCAGTATTGCCATGACATTTATATATGATGAGTGTATGTAAACATCTGGCCACAGCTGTGTTTTATGCTGACTCAACAACTGTACATCTTTCCGTGACAGTATGAGGAAACCAATGGTTAACCTGACTAGAAATGACACATTGTTCCTCCTTGGAAAATCCACTGTCTGCTGGTGGTCAGAACCTTTTAAGCTAGTCTGTGCACATGTGTTCTGAGTTCCCAGCGCTGGGCTATTCCCAGTAATTGAACCAAACATATACAGTTCACTTGGCCTAGTTGTAAAAGAGTTAAGGCTTCGGTGCTGCACTGCGTGGCACATTACTGAAGTAAATGTAACTGTGATATCTAGTGGAGCTGGCCTTCTGTTTTAGAGTATGAGCACAGTTATCTGTACACGGTGTGTTCATTTCATTACAGACCACCTCTACATGATGCAATTAGGACTCTATACTGTTGCTTTCCTATACATTGTCAATTTCTACTTTTGTAGACCCCCAAACTGAAGCAAACCCCCCACAACGTTCTTAAATATCTACTGAATATAAAAGCTAATATCTATACAAAGTCTACACTGTATTTTAGTCCACACTTTAAACTCATTCATTACAATCGTATACAGCATCACTATAGTATTACTGATAACTGACTAACTTATTTAATACCTCACCATCAAATGATTTCACCATCATGTTTCATACTAGTTTGAAAGTAGTTGCTAAATAATTAGCTACTGAATGGATATTAGGACTAAAACTCAAATACATATATATAATTAGGGTATTAATCACATCGTATTATGCTTATTTTATTTAATCTGATTTTATGAATGAAATGCCAATCAGTACAGATCACGCTTGGAGTGACCAGCAGGGGGAGTAAAAGTACCAGAAATGCTCCATCACCGTGAGCTACAACCAGATCAAGATTGTTCTCAATGGAGGTCTGGTTGGTCAGAATTTTAATATTTCCGGTCAGTTTAGTTCAGCCCCAATGACTACACTGATCTTTCACATCGATTATTTTGTAACACATCGATGTTATCTAACTAGTGCCTGTCATTCAATGAGAATCTAGACTAAGATACACGGCAGTACAACAAACACACGAGTATGTGATATAACCGTTACATCAGGGGTTCCCAGTCCCAGTCCTGGGTACCCCAGACTACGTGCATTGCTACAATTTCCCTAATCTAGTACACCTGATCTAACGGATTAACTACACAAACTCCTCGTGTGCTGGATCAGAGGAGTTAGGGTGCACAGCATTGGGTCCCCAGGACTAGGACTACAGAATAAATAAGACAATAAGGAAACAAATGTTTAGAAATGTATGAATCCAATAAAGACTCGAATATTGTACCAATTACTACATCAGCTTTTGACATCATTGCAGACCATTCAGCTCTAGTTTCCTGCTGACAAATCCAGCTCGAGACCAGATTTTGCTGTTAACTGGTTTCAGATGGTCTAGGCTGGTCGAAAAGATGGCCAGCTGGTTAAATTGGTTCACTAGCTGACCTAATAGCATGACCAACTTGGTCAGGCTGGTTGAACAGTTTGGTCAAGCTGGCCATGCTGTTTTACCATGCTGGTCATGCTGTTTTACCATGCTGGTCATGCTGTTGGGCCATGTTGGTCAAATAGCACGGACTAGCTGGTTGACTAGCTTGGTCAGGCTGTTTACGGCGGAAGAGCAGCTCACCCATCAAACTCACATGAAAACATATGCTGTGCTGGTCAAGAGCTGAACTGGTCAACCATCTTAACCATCTTAACCAGGCTGTGCTTTTTAAAATATTGTTGTTGTTTTTTTATAGGCATGTTTAGATGACCATAATGAGCACATCGTGTCGCTGGCCTGCACTAAGAAGGGTTTGAGGATCAGCTGCTCATGAACGCGCTGAAACACCTGAACCGTCCTTGCTGCTCGGTGCGCGCGCCCGCTGCTGGGTGGCGCGCGCCCCCGCCAGGCTGAAGGCGGTCCGAGCTGTGGCGCAGCGGCGGAGCTCCACATCAGCCATCCGGCTTTCTGCTCCAGCAGCACAGGACCAGCAAACCGAGGCTCGACGTTCAACGGGAACTTGTTCGAGGACGGTAAGAGCATTTGCTTCCTTCGCCGTTTAGTCTTTGTGTGCTGAGGCGGGTGTGTTTTCCTTTTCCCTGCGACGCTGCCTCTGCTGCTTCGACAGCCAGTGAGACTTCAGCGTGCTATTGTATTACACGGCGTGCACTGAGCTGAGGAATGGAGCGTATCTCTTCATTAAGCGGACAGTTAAAGTTAAAGACGAGCTGGGCTCCATCCAGGCACCAATAACCTGCATATGCTCGGGCGACGTGCGGTACTTGTTGAGGGACAATCCGGATTATTTTGAACGTGTTGAATGTTTTCAGTGTTAATTACTGAGGTGTTTAAGTCAGGGTGCTTGGTCGTGGTGGAACATGTGTGTTAGCAGCAAAGTCAGCTGAAACCCAACGCTCTTGTTTCTATACGCTGATCCATGCATGAGTGCGAGTTAGTAACCGAACACAGGCTCCACATCTGTACACGAGCACCAACAGTGACTACTTTGGTAACAGCTGTCCTGCAAGTTCCCCTAGAAGGGACCGTTTTAGCACAAGCTTCAAGACCACATTAGACCACAGTCATTATCATCAATCCGAATTCTCTTCAAAGTCCCAAACACCGGCCCTCTGTGATCTGCGTTTCTCTTTCATCTCGCAAGGTGCGTCATCAGCTTTAAAGAGCGCTGTGTTTTTAATGAGCTATTAAAAAGTAACAGCAGCTCTAATGAACCTCAGTGATTGAACCGGCAGCGTCTGATTGGCTGATGTCCTTGATGACATGGTCACCTGGGAGACGCTTCAGCACCATGGAGAGGGTTCAGCGTTCTGCTAGGCTACAGGGCCAAACACTGAGAGCTCAAACTCTCTCCCTGCACTTTCCACAGTCTTTAGGCTCTTACTGATGCAGAATACAACAGCTTTAAGACTGGTTTGGTTGAGACTTAACTTACACAATCTAAACTTGACACTGGGTTTGGGCACCACTGGTCAACCTATATACTTAGTTGTATGTATAAGTGAGAATAAGTTTCTAAGATAAATTAAGTGAAACAGATTCTTTACAGATATCATATTTTATTGCACATAACTGTTTCTGCTGAATTTAACATATTAAATATGACCGTTACAAAGACAGTTTGTTTTATTTCTTCCAATATGTTCATTTCAGCAAACAAATAGAAACTGTGAATGGAAATTCACAATGAAATGCCATATTTAACATTGTTTCCTGTAGAACAGGGGTGAAAAACCAAGGGCCAAAGTTTAGCACAGTGTGCTGATTTCCCTGCTCTATCACACCACCTAACCTGCCAATTAACAGGTGAGTTGAATCAGGAGTGCTTCAGCAGGAAATCAGCCCAGGCCCATGAGATCCCCACCCCTTCTGTTAAGGATTTGCTATCTTATTTCCACTTAGGAAATCAGCAACACCTGCCATCTGAACAGAGTTGTCCAAGCTTTCGAATATGAATATATATATATATATATATACAGTGAGTCCAAGAAGTATTTGATCCCTTGCTGATTTTCTTCGTTGGCCCACTAATAAAGACATGATCATTCTATACTTTTAATGGTAGATGTATTCTTACATGGAGAGACAGAATATTAAAAAGAAAATCCAGAAAATAAATCTAAGGAATATATATTAATTGATTTGTATTTCATGGAGTGAAATAAGTATTTGATCCCTTAGTATTCATTAGCAGTTCTGGCTTTTACAGACCAGTTAGACACTCCCAATCAACTTGTTACCTGACCTGAAGCCACCTGTTCTCACTAATCACTTGTGTGAAAAACACCTGTCCACAGAATCAGACAGATCACACAGATTTCAAGTCTCCAACATGGGTAAAACCAAAGAGCTGTCACAGGACCTCAGAGTCAGAATTGTTGACCTTCACAAAGCTGGAATGGGCTACAAAAAGATTAGTAAGGTGTTGGATGTGAAAGTAACAACTATTGGTGCAATTATCAGAAAGTTTAAAGAGTATAACATGACAATCAACAGACCTCGGCCCGGTGCTCCAAAGAAGATTTCGCCTCGTGGGGTGGCAATGATGCTGAGAACAGTCAGAAATCGTCCTGCAACCACTCGGCAGGAGTTAGCAAATGACCTGAAGGCAGCTGGGACCACAGTTTGCAAGGAAACAATTGGCAACACTTTGCGCAACAATGGATTCACATCCTGCAGTGCCCGAAAGGTACCCCTGCTGAAGAGAGCACATGTGGAGGCGCGCCTCAAGTATGCCAATGATCATTTGAAAGATGAACCAAGTTATTGGGAGAAGGTTTTGTGGTCAGACGAGACCAAAATTTAACTTTTTGGCCTCAACTCCACCGCCATGTGTGGAGGAAGAAAAATGCTGCCTATGACCCCAAGAACACTGTGCCCACCGTCAAGCATGGAGGTGGAAGCATAATGTTTTGGGGGTGTTTCTCTGCCAAGGGTACAGGGCTACTTCACCGCATCACTGGGAAGATGGATGGAGCCATGTACCGCACAATCCTGAGGGACAACCTCCTCCCCTCTGCCAGGGATCTGAAAATGGGCCGTGGTTGGGTCTTCCAACATGATAACGACCCTAAACATACAGCAAAGGCAACAAAGGATTGGCTCAAGAAAAATCACATTAAGGTCATGGAGTGGCCCAGCCAGTCGCCAGACCTCAATCCGATCGAAAATCTATGGAGGGAGCTGAAGGTCAGAGTTGCCAAGCGACAGCCCACCAACCTTCATGATTTAGAGAGGATCTGCAAAGAAGAGTGGGCCAAAATTCCCCCTGGTGTGTGTGCTAAACTTGTGGTTAACTACAACAAACGTCTCACCGCTGTGCTTGCAAACAAAGGCTTTGCCACTAAGTATTGAGTGTGTTTGGCAAGAGGGATCAAATACTTATTTTCCTCATTGAAATACAAATTAATTAAAATATATTCTTTAAAATTATATTCTGGATTTTTGTCTTGATATTCTGTCTCTCCATGTTAGAATATATCTACCATTAAAAGTGCAGAAGGATAGTGTCTTTATTAGTGGGCAAACAAAGAAAATCAGCAAGGGATCAAATACTTCTTGGACTCACTGTATATATATATATATATATATATATATATATACATAAACACACACAAACATGAACCTAATTTCAGAATGCAAAGTCTGTGATTCAGTGTTTGCAGGTAGCAAGTTTGGATCCAGTACAAGTCAGCTCTATTTATACGGTACTGTGTGAATGTCTTAGGCGGCCATGGAAATGAAACTATTTAGTTACATGTTTGACACATAATAAAAACAAATGATTATAAACTCATTCAAATTTCTTGTTTTCAGGGTGTCTAATCTTATCAGCTATATTTAGTACATATATTGATATGTTGTTTTGAAGAGCACAGCAGAAGTCTAACTGGAATATATGATATCTGGAAACATGTGTATTCTTTCCTGTGTTGTCCAAGCCAAATACTTTTGCTATGGTTGCCAAATGTATACCGATAAATCAGATGTGTCTGTGCTTTGCATAGCTTGCAATACTGAAGGACATAGCAGAATTACATATGCAGAAAAAAAGCCCTCAAAGGACCTTGTAACATTGTCGGGTGCAGCTGATTTGTTATAATGCAGCCCATCATTGTTGTATTTGTGTTTTGGCAGAAACATTAGAAAGCTGACCATTTACATTACCCTTACCGGAAAATGTCCTTCTGCTCACACTGTTTATAAATATGGTCATGCTACAAAAGCCCAACTACTGATGCCTTCCAGTCCCTCTAAAATTAAATTATTGTCAGTAATTGCGGTGGCATTTTAATGTAGTACATTACGTTTGCCTGGTTCTGGTCTTTTAAAAATGTTAATTCAGCTACGAGACTGGAAGGTCTTCCCGCTGGCCTTGTCTTTTCGAAAAACCCAGCTGTGTTTTCCATCGATCCGAAGGGTGTCCAATTAGGCTCGCTTACAGCTCTGCGGATACATGGCCGCCTCTTTTTTTTTACCAGCCTGCATTTTCATTAACATTTTCCACTGCACACGGAGCCGACTAAAGCACTTGTGTAAATATCAGCTGGAGAAAAATTACAGTCCATGTGGATGCATTGTGTCGCATCACATGGTTTGCATTTGTCTAAATGCCTGTTGTGGAGAGCTGAAACACAAAGGAACGGCGCACTCTCATTTTAGCCAGCCGCATGCAGACAGAAGCCGAGGTTGTGTCTATGGCTAGCTTTCGCACAGACATGTAGGATGCTGAGAAGGTGATGGTATTTGCCATGGCATGCTTTTCCCCCTCTCTCCGCTGGCCGCCACACCAGCTGTCTCCTCTGGTTAGAGGAGCTTGGCGTCATTAGTGTCACAGCATCAGATATAGTCATCCTTGGGTGTCTGCTCTTCCATTCATCAACCATGATCATCACAGATGAGGCCAGCGTCACCCATTGTGCCAGATTAGAATGGCTTTGGTCATAGCTGGTCTTTGTCCTCAGGGGTCACAGTTTCTTATTGCTTCTCAGCACAGCAGATTTGAAATTGTCCTTTGATGTGGGGATACTTTTTGTGACGGTGTCTGTGCTGCTATAAGCTGTATTTTATAGGAGCTGTGGAGCCTTCCAGTAACGCTTGGCATCAAATCAGGTTAATTTAATTTATATGGACATCCATGGAAAGGCAAGCAGGAAATGCAATTTGCTGCTTCTCAGTTGCTGGAATAAAGGTGACTGGTTTAGTGTACAACGAAGAGAGATAAAGCAAAACCCTGAAGGGGGGGTGGGGGGATGGGGGCCATGGCGAAGTGGGATGCTGAGGACTGTATGTTTCTTGCAAATGTGCAAGCACTATGAAATGCAAAACGTCCCTTATGTAATACTTTGAAATGCAATGAAATGACACCTCCTTCTCCTTCCTATAAAAGAAATATTTACAAGGTTGGAATTGGCTGGATTTCCCTTCAGCTTAACCAGTTTTTTATTGTAATTATACATTTTAAGTGCTGAAGTTAATTAACCATGTGCAGCACTTAATGTACTATTGAATTTCCCTTTTCCTCATGATGGTTTATCATAGAACAACTGTGTCTATCTGTTAAAATGAGGATGTCATGTAACATGCCTCTGCTGTAGTGGGTTTCAATGGAGTGTTCTTCTCAGAAAAAAAGCACCACATGACCTCAATTATGTTTTCATTTGTCTTGAGAGGTGTGTTGGCTGGGGCTCTCAGAGTTAGAAGGATAAACGGGGGGGGTTGCAGATAAGAGCAGACCTTCAGTCTTCCTATTACCAGCTTGTGACCAGGAAGGGATTATCACACTCACTCACACACTCACACACGCATATACTGTTGCCTGTGTATGTGCAAACAGTCAGTTCTGCGCCATAATCGTGTGAAAGAGGCTGGTTTTCCCTGTGCCTCTCACACATTTCACTGTCTGAGGGCTGGCTGTGAGAAAATTGAGCATGTCTTTAAATTTAACACGACTGCACTTTTTATTTTTACAGTGGTGTGGAAATGATTCTGTTTAAGACTTATTCCACCTTCATTATCAAAAAATAAGAGCCATTATTCATTTCATTCTTAAAGGGTTCTTTGAGTAATGCCAAAGAAGAACCCCTTGGTTCCGTTAAGATCCAAGTGTGTAATAAAGATATGTGAGTGTGAAGAGCCTTTAAATTGGTAAAAGCACTTTACATCAAGTGAAGGTTCTTTAAACATTTAAAAGGTTCTTCACACTCACATATCTCCATTACAAACATGGATGTTTATGTAAACAAAAGTGGTTCTTCTTTTTTTTTTTAAATAATTCATTAATTTTACCCAATTTTCAACCCAATATGGAAGGCCAGTACCTAGTCCCCATTCATGTGAACTCCCTCTATCACTAGCAATGTCCCCAACACTAGAAGGTTAAGGACTAGCACATTTAAAGCCAGCCACCGCCTCTTTTGATGCAGCATCTCTAGGAAAAGCACAGCAAAAAGTGTGTCTCTTTAGCTCTGATACAACAGCTAACACCTGACACCTGTGCTGACCAATATCACACTAAAGGGAGGAAGTGCCATCAACCCACCCCTGAGAGAGCAAAGCCAGTTGTGCTCTCTCTGACTCCAGGTGCTAATGGCAAGGGATGCAGCATGACCCGAGCCCAATTTGAACCAGTGATCCTCAGATCATAGCGGCTGTGTCTTAGTCCACTGGACCACTCTGAGCCCCAAAAGTGGTTCCTTAATGTTTTTTATCCCTGAAAGAGGCACCTTTATTTTTATTATATTAAAGTTCTCTTGAGTTCTCTTGACTGCATGTGAGAAGATACTGTCAGAGATTTAAGTTTAACAATAAAATACTGGGTCTGCAATATTACATGAATAAGCCTTTATTTGTTTATTGTTTATATTATTGAGGAGAGAGAGAAAAATAGTTTGGGCTAAAGCTCACTAAACTAATTATAAATAAACAGGGCTGGTTGTTTTATTCTAAAGAAGCTTGTCTCGCTTATTTGTGTGCATTGATGCTGCAAGGCAAGTTGTGGCGTTTCATGCTGCTCATGAGCATGAGGCTGTAAAGATGTGCAGGTGCTGGGCTGCAGCGGTGATGTGCATGTGGTGCGGGATTACTGCAGATGAGCTCCTGCTGTTCCCTTAGCAGGTGCTGTGTGTTGTGATTAGGGGTCACTTTGAGAGAAGAGCATTGGCCAGGCTCAGTGGAAGACTCCACTGTGACGCAGGGTCACGGCTGTGCTTTCAGCCAGAGGCTTCAGTGTGTCCAAACCCAGTGTGTCCAAAGCCTGGTGGCAGCGTGACAGTGAAAAATGGGCTCTTACAGGAAAGAAAGGGATTTTTCCTCTGGAAAGAAGACAGATTATTTTAGTCTTTTTCTTCCTCTAGAGGGAACAAAGAGAAGAAAAGGCAAGCTTTAATCTGCCATTCCCATTGCTTGGCAGAGAGGGGGGAAAAAGTTCCTGCATAAGTGAGATGTTCATATGGGCGCATAAAATGTTTTGTAGATTTCATTTCGCTGGATAATACAACAATGCCCATGCCTGTGGAGGCTAATGGTTTTTGCTATGCCCAGAGAAGACCTTAATTCGTCTTTCCATAAAGACCTCTAAATGGCTCTTGGCTTGGTCATAGAGTTCTAGTAAAAACCTTGATGTGGTAGAACATTTCTTTATATTTCTTTAAATACATACATTTTAAAAGAGATCAAGTAAACAAGCCTGAGGAATGTGCCATTTTGGTGTATCTCCCTTTTACAAATGTCATGTCGGAATTTCTGCTTGATTTTACGTCACTTTGAGCAGCCGTCCAGCCCCCTATTTACAACAAACTCTCAGCCAGCTCTCAAATGTTAAACTCTATCAGTGATGTTAGGAGGTTCTTTATGGAACCTGAAATGGTTCTTTTGTGGACTTTTTTGGGACCTTGTGGCAAATATATCACTCAACTGCAGATGGGGAAATGGAATTATAATCTTTGATCCAGTATCAAAATAGCAGGTGATGGTTACAGCTGATTTCTAGTGAATTCATCAAAAAACATGCCGAGAAAACATCAGTATCACTGTCAACTACAACCAGATGCTAATCTTCACTTATTATTATCTGCATAGAAATTCCGTATCAGTGCATCCGTACTATGTCGTGTGTAACCTTTTCAAGGACAGCTTTGAACTCCTCTCTCCTCTGCTCCAAGGACAAAGAGTAATAAAGGTGGGGGATGGGTGGGAGCAGGGTTGGAGAAGAGCGGATCATATGGACAGTGCTGGACCACTCGCTCTCTCATCCTCAACTCCTTCCTGTCTGCGTAATAATGCCCACCTCTCTCCCCTCTGCAGCTGGAGGTGATGGTGAGGTGATGGAGAGCTTAGTGGGCCTGATTGGGCCACAGCTCCAATACTCTGTACACTCACATGTCTGTGATGGGATTTCTCTCGACAGCAGTGGCCAGCAGTCAGGGGATTGTGCTGGGCCGCCTTTGTCTTCCAGTCGGATGGAATGACTGACTGATAAGAAGAGAATCCTCTTTCGTCTCTGGCTCAAGCCATGGCTTGGCTTCAAATAACAAACACTTGCTTCTTACGTTCAAGTTTTGTTTTCTGTCATTCGAACAGTGGTGACTATGTCGGCACTGATTGTGCTCGAGCAGATCTCCCGGCCACGGTGTCATCCCTGGCCCACTTCCTTTCACCTAGATTGCTCAGGGATTTGATATGACCCAAAGGAGCTGGACTAATAACTAAGAGTGAAAAACGTGAGTCATATGTATACACATTGGCAACACTGACAGATTAAGTGGGAAAAAAGGATTAGGTTTTTTTCTGGCATGCAGTGGTCACTACCTAACAGAAGTGCTCCAAAAAAGGACAACTGGTGAACTGGTGACAGGGTCATGGGCACCTAAGACTCATTGATGCAAGCCATGAAGGCCCCATCTCACAACTTACAGGACTTAAAGGATCTGGTACTAACGTCTTGGTGTCAGATACCACAGGGTGCCTTCAGAGGTCTTATAGAGTTCATGCCTCGAAAGGTCAGATTTGTTGTAGCTGCAAAAAGAGGACCTACACAATATTTGGCACTAATGTTATGGCTGATTGGTCTATACGTATTTTGTTGCTGTTACGCATTTTCCTGCTTTTCACTTTTGGACATAAGTTAAATTTGGCAGTTGTTTTTTTAACATTGATAAATAATAATTATTTAAATTTTATGATGAATGGACCAATAGAAATGCTCCAAGGAGACCTGAAATAAACTCTTGTTAAATAAACACTGAATTAAGCCTGATAGGGATGCTGCATTACCTTGTTCAGCCAGTGAAATGAACTCACTCCTGACAACATAAACACAGTCTTTGTGGACTGCCAGAGTTAACCTATACATTTCCACCTACCAACATGCCCTCAGTACAGACACGTGAGTTCACCCTGAGTGGTACACGGATTAAAAATAGAGAAAATTGCTAGAAGATCAGATATGACAAAGCATGAGACTCCCCCATGACCCAGTTTATAGCACTGTGGAATAATGTGGTTGTAACAGCTTTAGTCAGGGTTCCTAAAATCGGACTTTAGCTATTATTTAAACCGATGTTTCGTAAATTCCATAATGCCAACAGTGTATAACCACTGTTCATTAGCTGTAAACCCTGTAATTCAACAACAGCATATAATGCAGCTGTGCTCAAGCGGGGCTGAATCAGTGTACACTGATAAGAGGAATAGATCGGCACGCTCAGGCTGATATACACATGTACCTGCCACAGATCTGACACCTTTTCAACAGAGAATTAACAGGTTGCTTAGCAACAATGCACAACCACAGGCTTGGATTCCTTTAATCTTAATTAGGGAGTGTTTTTGACAGTGTTTTTTTCTATGGTGGTTCAAAGGGTTTGGGGGTGTTTGGGGAGTTTGGGGTGGGGGTTGCAAACTTCCGCCTAGGCCTTTGTTCCCTAGGAGTGAAGTAGCAAAAAGGAAGAAAGACGTCTAGAGATGAAATAATGAAACTGGGGACGGCACGTCTCCCCATTCAATCTACCACACACAATTTACATAGACACACTCCTTCAGTTTCTCCTCGAGCGTGAAGGAGCGGCAGCACCTGACTCTATTGTTTCTCAATGCAGTGCAGTTCCATCTCCGGTGGGGAAGGAGCCCAGCAGGAAGGCTAGAGGAGCTGGCCTAACTGCCTCTGTAATTTTACTGGCATTTGGAAAAATTACTCACTAGTGAGGCACGACACAGTAAGAAACCACGTTTCTCCTCCAATTCCACTTTTTTTTCACTGGGTTTTCACAGAATAATTACTTTGGGATGAGGGCTGTGTCTGTAAAAGCAAATGCCTTCTGTCAGTGGCTTCGCAGTCTAAATGAAAACACATTTGATTTGATGTGTGCCACAAAGCATTATGCTGGGAAATTTTAGGTCACGGCAGATTGTGTTGACACATTGTTTTAGTTTAACACTGGTGGTCTTATAAAAGGGAAACTGATTTTATGCTATATTTCGGTTGTGATTCCTCTCAGTTAAGTGCAGTGTGCATGAGATGCTGCTATTTGCGTGTACACACAGAAGGCATCTAATGTTCAGACTGAGATTTCTCCTGTCACTGTGGTGTTTCCCCATTAATGTTTTAGCAACCACCTTCCCAGGGGCTCAAAAATATGTGTAACATTATCCCTCCCCCATCACAGCGACACCAAGGCAGCGTGTGAAATCTACAGCCTGAGAGCTACAGAGTAGCACACATCTCTCTCTCTCTCTGTCTCCCTCTCACTGTCCCTCTCTACTTCCTTCCATGTATCTGTCTATCTCTTTACCTCACTATCAATCTGTTTCTCTATGTGACTCTCTCTGTCTCTGTCTCTCTCTCATATACACACACATACACCCACCCACTTCACATTCAGCACACTCCAGGCATCAGGCAAGTAAGAGTGTGCCATATTATATCAGGGCAAAAGCTGTTTCCATTCATTCTGAAGGTAATGCATGCAGAACAGTACAGTGATATCCAAAGGAAATAATGGTTTAAATTCTAATGACTTTTGCAGAAGGCGGATATTTCTCTGGTAACACTTAGCCGCACAGGGTAAAATCTATAATCCTCTTTATTGGATGGAGACTCAGCGTATTCCCATGGGAACGTACTGATTCTGTATACTAATATAGCTCGGCGGGGAGTGAAGGGAGACAGGGGTGGGATTCCTTTGTTCAGTGCGTTAGGAGTTTTCCTCTATTCTTATAAGACCCATTGTATAAATAGTCCTCATAGGTACATAGGTATTGAGACTAAAGGATCAGGCCTAAAGCTAGAATGGGACTCCTTATGCCAGAGCCTAAGGCAGTGGTCTTCAACCCTTCCTCCTGGAGAGATCTACCTTCCTGCAGGTTTCAACTCCAGCCCAAATGTAACACACCCCATTCAGCCAATCGGGAACTTCTCAAGGCAGTAATTAGTTGGATCAGGTGGGTGGATTGGGGTTGGATCCAAAGTCTGCAGGAAGATTTCTCCAGGAGCAGGGTTGGAGAGCACTGGCCTATTGTCACCGGGAACAATGCTTAGTGTCAGCGAGAGAGGCATAAAATCTCTTGGCTTTCGGTTGTGGAGTAGTGGAACTGTGTTCTCTGGAGTGATGGTGCTATATCTAATACCTCTGGGATGAGCTGGAGTGGTGTTTGTGATTCAGAAGTACCTAACCTCAGTAATGCTTTTGTGGCCGAATGCAACCAGATTGTCACAGCAATGTTTTAATATAAGCCTTCCCAGAAGAGTAGATGCTGTTACTGCAGTTACTGCAGGGACAAACTTGCCATTAACACCCTTCATTTTAGAAGAAATCAGAGATTCGGAAGAGGAATTTGCTCAGTTGTATGTAATGCACACATTCAGATACGTTCTTCTGGATTCCACAGCCAATTGTTATTGCACCGACATTGTAGCACTGGAGGCTGCCACAGAGACTGTTATACATGGTAACTCTCTGACAATCACAAACGAAGATCTTGCAATAGGTGCTATCATAAACGTAGCTCATTTGATTCAAAACCAGGCCTGGTAGTCTGATTTCTGATTGCTGTCGTGTTCTGCGCTATCAATATTTAATCGGCATAGGACTCAGACAGCTGAATCCTTAAACAGGGTCCGTTTCTCCTGTGTGGAGAACAACGAACGTTCGGTGCTTAAGATAAAAAAAGATAAAAGGAGTCAGCTGGTACTTGTTTTGAAGGCCGTTTATGGGCTAGAAGATGTACATGCACAGCTAAGCTTTTGATACAGTCTCTGGTCTGTTTATTCATGGTTTAATGCAGCGAACACAATCATCGATCGCACCTCTTGTGCAAAATGGAGAAATGAGAAGTAGTAGAGTGCTATTCAGATCACATTTCCCGAATTGATTGGAGATATGGTGTACACCGAAGAACACGTGTGATTAAATTTGAATTAGAACCTATACATTGCTGACAGTGCACAATGCCCAGTATTTCCAGACTTCCTCTCCTCCTGATTATACTGCAAGTATGTCTGCGGGCACCCTGAGGAGCTCCATCTGTTTTTTGTTTTGAAGTTAATGGTGGATGGAAACATTTGAATGCTTGGGTAATGCGGTAAATTTCTGAGTGCTTACCTTGTGCTTGGATGTTTGGACTTGTCTGGAAATGGTAATGAACGCCTCTGCACTCAGCAGGATCCCAGCCATCCAAGATTACTCAAGTAATGACCAGTGGAAGTGGTGGCAGTTTCCCTTAATTTCCTTGTGACAGAGTGAAAGAGAACTCCAAGTTTTCCACTGCTGCCTTTCCTTCCGAAGAAATGGGTTCAAGGTTTTTTTTTTTGCTCAATCGTGGGCTGAATAACGCTTGCATGGCAGGGTTCCTTGGGTTCCTCAGAGCTTTTAGCATAATCCCCTTTCAGACTGTGTTTCAACATGTTGATTGAAATGTACAGCCTGATACTCATAGTCTCACTAGCCATGCAATAACTTCCATAACCGGACTCAGAAGACCTTGATGTGGGGAGTGTCCTGGAAGTGATTACTGCTCTGCACTTCCACTGCCACATTCTACCACCTTACATAATTACTGGCTTAAATTCAGCCTATGCTGTCCGCTCGGTTGATGGTAATGTCAGGAGATGACTGTGGGACTTTAACACACCTATGCCTTCCCTAAACACTATCAGAAAGAATGTTTCTCTGAGACCAGAGTTGTTGAACAATTGGTTGTTTACCCTGCATCTATAATTAAGGAATGATTGATATGAGGGTTTGGTGAAAAATTGATCGTGTCAGTGGGACAAGTGCTGGTGTGTGATGTTAACTAGTATGAGAGCAGCGAGGTGCATATCCCTGCCTGCCTGAGGGTGATTGATCATGACTAAAGCACCAGCCCCACCTCTCGGCTCCCAGAGAGGCTCTAGTCAGTCCAGCAAGAAAAGCTGCTCATTAGGAGGGGCCTTCTCTCTCCGTGGACACTATGATGAATGAGGAGGAATAGAGGAAGGGACCCTGCCTGGATTCCAAGCTGATGGCTGTTTATCTGTTTAACATATCTTTAGGTCCTGAGGACGGCTTCACAGCACACCTCTGCTGTTGTACAAGTCTGTTAAAGCTATAGTTTGGACGATCTGCCATGTTTGGTTTACAATGTTTCTTTGCTTTTCTAGTGTTACATTGGAGATAAGATGCTGGTGTAGCTAACAAGTAATGGAAGCACACAGCCACCAGTTATTGCTGGATTTCATTTTTTATCTATGCAGCATAGCACTGTCCATGTTTATGTATAACAGTATGTCATACAGTATCAAAAACCATGTCCACGTGGTTTCAGAAAACTGTGTGATTCAGGCAAGTCTGGTACTATAAAGTTACAAAAGACAAATGGAAACAATACAATAACAGCACACATTTATAATATATATATATATATATATATATATATATATATATATATATGCACTGTATGTGATGACTGAGTTGGACAAAACAATACAAACCTACACTATGTAGACAAATATCTACTTGTTCACTGTTACTTCTGAAAACAATAAATCCTGCTTTTTTTTTGTCTCTACTCTAACTGTCTCTACTGTCCAGGAATGGCTTTCTACTAGATTTGTGCATTACTGTGAGGATTTGATTGCATTCAGAAACAACATGAACGTTTATGAATTCAGGATGTCCCCAACTCCCCAACTCATTACAAAACTATTGGATTGAGCCCAGCTCAAAGCTGGGGGCCTTTAAGATAAGATAAGATAAAATAATCCACACTCTAGCCTATGCTTGGTATTAGGCACGGTGCCAATAGGTTAATATTTATCTGCTTAAGAGAGTCCTATTGTATTGGCAATACTCAGGGACTACGGGGACTAGACAATCTGTATGTGCATTTGCACATCTGTGTCAGCAATGGGTGCAACTTAAAGTAGCTGAATGCATTCATTACAAGGGGTGTCCATAAGCATTTGGACATTTTCTGGAAGATTCTAAATGTCACACCCATTTCTGGCCACCAAAATAGCAAATGGAAAAATAAGCTTGCATCTAACTAAATTAACAGTATGACAGCATCAAACCGTTGGATTACACTTGAGCTGGCATTGCAGTATATAGGCATGCAGTTTCGCATCATGCTAAATGGCAGACAAAACAATAGAGGTTGGTGTAGCAAAGTGAGTAATGACACTGCCTTCCCTTGTGGCAGAGTAGGGTTTAATGTCCTGGTCAGGCAGGCACACCAGAAAACACCATGAAGAGTACCTGGGCAAGACTCCTAGTGCTGCTTTTGCCTACTTCTCTATCATGAGTAGACCTCTAGACCTATGCTGTGCTGTTTAGTGCTGTATGTAATTTCTGTTATGAGCTTGAAAATACACACAGGTTTGCATAATCACACGAGTGACACACTCGAGTTTGTCCTAGAAAATTTGCCAGACTTTTCATGATGTCATTTAAGGGAGTGTACTTGTGCCTGTTTATGTTTATGTGTGTATGCTTGGTAGGATTTATGCATGTGTTCCTCTAAATTACCAAGCCAGTGCGCATAATGTAATGACTGAAAAATGCACTTCGCACCCAACACTTCTTTGCCAATGAGCCGTTTTCTTGTCGTTTTTGAGAGCAGGCACTGTTCTCCTCCATATGCACAGACAGGCTACACAGCTCACATGGATCTAGCTGTGGGTCGCCTGACCACAGCCGTGCTCCGCCATATGTGCATTTCTGGCACAGCCTCCCTTTGCACTCTATCACAACTCGGTTCTGATTTCAAAGGAGTGTTTTCTGATACTTATTTGCAGAACATCTCAAAGCATGCTGTTTCCACCTTTAGCAACTTTCCACATTCCTCTTAGCCTCTATCAACTGTGGCGTGAATATGACGGAGTCATGCTATTTTCTGCTCTTCTCCTCTCAGCTTAGATTGCCAACAGCACTCTTCACGGACGATTGATTCCTGGCTCAGAGACAATGTGCATATAGGTCATGTAAGTCTGATCTCAGATGTTGGGTCTAGAACCCTACAGCAAGCTGCTAGCAGGTTCACAAAGCCTCATATGCAAGCACACAATGAAAGATGAGCACTTCTGTGAGCTTCACCCTTGCCAACATCAGCAAAATAAACGGTTCCTGACTTGAAGAACCATCAAATTTTGAATAGAACCTTTAACCTTTAAATGTTAAACATGTTCTTCTCTGTTTTAAGACCATTCACTGATAAGGTGTTTGGTTGGCAACACTTCAGAGAATCCATTTGGGTCTTTTTAGCAGCAGGGTTCTTTGAGTGACTCATCCATACCATGGCAGGTGTGACCTCAACCAGATCCAACAGCTATTGTCCTTAATAGAGTGTCTAATCTTGCATGGCATGTTCTGTGATGATGTAAAACATGACAAACCTCACTCCCACCCTGCTTCTCTGCACTCCCCCAAAACTGTGTGGACACCCATCTTCTTCACTGGATCTATTCAGGAACTACTCTAAACTATTATTATATATAGTAACTTTAATGAATTATTCATTAATTACTCAGAGTAATGTGGGGGGCTAATATACAGGCCATACAGGCTCTTTAAAAACAGGCCATTAGGGTTTAAGGGGTACATGAGCCATTAGGCATCAAGAAGGCATGTACTTTATGCAGAATGCACAGACCCAGCAGCAGCAAACCACAGCCACCTGTCCCTGCTTTATTGAGCCCAGCTGCCCAACTCCAGGAACTCTTCCCTTAAAGGGATCAATATTACTCAGAGGGCCTGGAGAACTATTGATCCTCTCAGTTTGAAACATTTTCTACTCTTGTCATTAGGTAAGCTTGAACTAATGTTTTTACGCTCTCTTCTACAGTTCACTAGACATCATTTTCACAAATTGAAGCCTGTTTTAAAATTAGTTACATGTACATCAAACTTTACTGCACATTTAATTACATGTGAGACACGATTTGCATAATAATATTTTATTATTTATATATTTTTCATCAATATGGGGGTTGTGAGATGAAAAAGTGCTATGAATATGAATGGGAGGTTTAATGCAGTTAAATGTTCAGGTTTTAAATATGATTTATGGGCTTTGGTCTTGTTTGGGCAGTAGGTTTGAAACATAAAACAAGTGATGAAGCATCTGTTTTTTCTACTTATATCTTGAGAATGCATCACACTGTGGTGCAATATATCATTTCTGTGCCATCTATGCTAATTCCTGGTGGTTACATGGATAGTGTTTCTACACTATTATCTGTATTTATCTTGGTATAGTTGAATGATGAGAGGTAGGTACATGGAAGTGACATACTGCAAACCTCAAACATCGCTGTCTCCTTCCAACGAGAATCTAACATAACCAAAAACCAAAACAAAAATTGGAAAATTGGCCAATTTCAAAACCCCAAAAACCATACCTAAAAATCTCAATAAACCCAGGCCACTAGTCAAAGCTGGCAATTCAGTTTTCTGGGTGCATTATACAATCTTAGCTTACTGTTATTATTTGCTTGAATGTTCAAAAGTGTGAAATGGGGGGTTACAATTAAATAAAAAACTATTTCTGATCACTCTAACTATCTTCTCTTCACCCTGTAAATCAGTGATTTAGGCCATGCAACATTTCTGCCTATATTGTTGGTGCTTTTAGCCTATCACAATATTCTACCTGTTGTTTTATTGTTGTTTAAGTGTGGTAAATACACACACAAAGCACACTTTGACGTGGTAGCACAATTAGGTATCAGGAAAGCCAAGTGAGGGGAAGACTAAAAGCTGACTCAGTCTCTTTAGCTTGCTAACAGTACATTGGACTAAGAGACACAACAAAAGAATCATGTTTTTGTTACTAATTTAAAACTATGCTATAATGTGCAGCTTCTGTGAGCCGTCGCCATTGGCGTAAACCAACCAATAAATGAAAAATAAAATAGTGTGTTTTATTCTGAAGCAAAATAAACAGGTTGTAAACAGGTCTTGACCGTTGCGTCTGAGCATTTTTTGCCCAATCAAAGTCTATTGTTTATCACACAATAACTTAAAACTTGATAAATAGATTATTTGGCACATTGAACGGCTTGTTGGAGGTGCTCAAATGACTTCGTATTGTAAAATTTGTGTGTTGTCACAGACCTACAGGCAGCGTCTGACTCAAATGACTCATAACGCTTGTTTCAGTACTGCTCAAATCATCTAAAGTGATGTTAAGAGGCATTTCACCTTGGTAAAATGGTTTGTTTTGATGTAATGGTCTTGCTGAAAAAAGTGAAGTGTGCTGTATTTAAGTAGCAGCATGGCCTTAGCAATATATGTGAGTGTTTCCCTCACATAAAGCTCAAATGAGTTGTTCCGATAGAGGCGATAGTGATGGTGATAGTGTTATTGAGTGGAAAAGTGAAGGCTGAGTGTGAGAGGAAGCATCAGGTGTTTGTGTGTGCGACACCCCCCAGCGGCCGCTGATGGCTGATGGTCGCTGGAGAGAGGAAGCAATAAAAGTGGATTAGCGATGGATTAGTTGGCTGTCACCCTACTCTGCATTTTCTCCTCCTTCACAGCTCATTACGCTGCCACGCTGCACCGCAATTGTACAGAAACGCACACAGACAAAATCGCACGATCACACACTGTGGGAAAAAGTTACAATAGTAATAGGTTTGGAATTTACATCTTGATATGGCAAGGGACCCCCGTAGAGCGGCGGTGATGAATCGGCCTTTCCCTCTGTTGTGCTGTGGTAAACCTGCTGAGATTTATGGGGGCTATTAAAGCCAGAGATGGTCACTCTTAGGCCACTTCATCTTGGTGATATATAGGAGGAGAGAGAGAAATAGGGATGGGCGAAAGTGGAAAAACAGAGAGAGGGATGTGTACGTGACTGGCCGAGGCAGATCCTGCGGTGCTGTGGGCAGAGAAGGAGACGATGCTGCATGGCCAGTCTAAGGACTGATGACTTGTTTTACGGCGGCTGCCGCCGGGCGTTCCACTTGGATTTGAGCGTGCGGGGGTTGGCGGCAATGCGGGGTGACAGGGCGCAGGGCACGGAACAGGGAGGAAGACTGCAGGCTCGTCCGTCTCTGCCAGGGCACTGCATCTGATTTCAGAGGCTTGTGTGAATCCAATTTCCATTATTCAACTGTCCCAGCAGTCCCTGAAGCTGCAGGCAGAGCCATGCAGGCCCTGCAACCACTGTAAACAAATCCAGCAGTGCAAAGAGAGGGGAAGGGATATAGAAAGAGAGAAGAGGGGAGAAAGGAGAAGACAGATAGATAGAGAGAGAGAGAGAGAGAGAGAGAGAAACAAAACTAGGGAGATGGGTTGAGATGGAGAGGGCATAAAGGAAAGGAGAGAAAGACAAAATCAGGAGAGAGGGAAAAAGAGAAAAAGAGTGTGAAAGAGAGACTGGAGGGGAAAGAGAAGAAAAATGTGATGTTGCTGATTTTTAGTGTGAGAGCAAGAAATAGGCAGAGGGAGAGAGAGGGAGAGTGAGGGAGCATCTATCCTTTTATTTAACAGTATAAAGCCCAAGGCTGATCTGTGTGTGTGTGTGTGTGTGTCTGTGTGAGCGAGATAGGATGTGTGTTGGTACTCTTTTCATTTTAACATTCTATTTTTCTGTACTTGTGTGCATGTGTGTGTGTGTGTGTGTGTGTGTGTGCACACTTGCAACACATGCTGTAGAAAACAACATGGCTCACTGTTCTACGTATTTCTCTGATCACTTCCCTCTCTCAGCGCTGCAGTCCTGAATGGTGCTAGTTTAAACCAGAGCTAAGTGCTGATAATTCCTCAGGGACATTAACATTATGCATTCAGCCTTCAGGGATCCATTTGGGTTTGTGGTGGAGCGCTGTGCACAGCCCATGATCTCATGTCTAGACCAGCTGTCAGCCACCGGCTCATTCAGCCCAGCTCTCTCTCTCTCTCTGCCACCAAAACCCCGCACTGAATCAAAGGAAAATATGACACTTCACTCTTTCATTCGAACCGTGCGCTTTTCAGCGGGTTTCTGCCGCCGCGACCGTGCTCACTAATGCAGGAGAACACTATTAGTGAACAAGGAGCTTCACTCAGTGCTGCCTTTTCTCTGCCTTCTCCTGATTTGGCCTCCAGCACACTGAAAAGCAGAGTGTTAATTTTTTTTATTACTGTTTGCTTCGTTATGTCTGCGGCAACATTGCGTTTCATGCACACTCTAAATTCCGATCTCTGGGTAGAGACAGCCTACATTTTGCCTACAGTTTGTCAGTAATGTCAAAACAGTGCTTCAGAGGCCCCCTCCTTGTGGGTCTCTGCCAATTAAGAGAGAGCAGATCTGAAGCTTTTTAGAGTGAGTTCAGTGCTTTGTGAAGTAGAAAATTCTTTGCAGTCTGATTAGTCTTGAGTGTGTGATTGCTTGTCTGAAAAGCCCTGATGTGTGTGTTTGTGTGTGTGTGTATGTGTGTTCAAGTAAGATTCATTGTGGACATAGGTGGGTAGAGTACCTCATACTTAAGTAAATGTATCATTACTTCTGTGATTTTTTTTGCAAAGCTGCAGAACAAGTGCTTAAACACTGATTTCTAGGCAGAGATATGCAGAGGAACCCTGTGTAGTGGAACATCCAGTAAGTATCAGCAGCTGAACTGCATCATGTAGAACTCTCCTTGACCCTTTTTAGATACTGGTGTGGCTAGTAGGGTTGGGTACCTTAAAGGGTGCTGAACAAAATACGGCAGTACTCCCAAGTACTGATTCACGTCACGTCAATCAGTGCCAAGTTTCAGTTCAAGCATACCAGACTGTAGTGTGGTCACATTTTACAAAACTTGATGCAGATAACACTCTCTGCAGTATTGTGAAATGCATTGCTGGCCATGGAAACACTTCTGATTCAAACTCAGCCAAAGCTACTGTAAGATATGTAAAACTAACGAGCCACTTGGGGAAGCAGAGTACAGACTTTTAACACTACCATCCTGAATACACACTCAGGGTCCATCACTCAGCTTAGTACAGCATCAGAACACAGCAATTCTAGCAAAGACCACCTACAGCACAAAAGGTGACAGATCTATCTTGCAACAGTGTCTGCAATAACAATGGTGATCCATCTACCATGGCCACACATTTGAAGTGACATCACACTGGTGTGTAAAATGTTGCAGTTGTAATGTTGGCCTTTTTTACAACTGTTTTTGTCATTAAAGAAAGTATCAAATTAAAAGTACAGTTGGGTACCGGTACCGAATCGCAGGATTCAGTAGGATTCAGTCTGTTGATTCAGCTACACTGGAAAACAGCAGCATCAGCTCTATGCCAGTACTCCTTTCTGCAAGAGTTACTATCAAACTGCTACATATAAGGTAAAGGTAAACACTATATGTCCAAATGTTTGTGGACATCCCTTCTAATGAATGCGTTCAGCCACTTGAAGTTGCACCTATTGCTGAGACAGCTGTGCAAATGCACACATACAGCTTGTCTAGTCCCTGTAGAATAGCATTGCCAATAGAATAGGACTCTCTGGAGCAGGTAGACATAAACCTACTGGCACCATGCCTAATGCCAGGCATAGGTTAGAAGGATATGAAGCCTCCTGTGGAGCAGTGGGGCTGTGTACTCTGAAATGATGGTGTTCAATCCAGCACGTTTGAGTGCTTTTAAGGATGAGATGGGGAGTTGTGAGGTGGGGTGGCGAATTGCTGAATGCAATCAAATCCTCACAACCATGGTCCAGAATCTAGTAGAAAGCCTTTCCTGGACAATAGAAACTGTTGTTACTCCAACAAAAGCAGGATAAGCAGGATTTTGAATGAGCAGGTGTCCCAATACTTTTGTCCATGTTAATATTTGTTATAAGATTAAATAAAATGGATTACAAGCTTTAAATAATCTAGAATGGCCATTCATTTTTTAAGTGTTTTTTTATATTTTTGTCTCTATGTCTAAAATGTAACACAATGACGTTAAACATGTATAAGTAAATTAATAACTAAATGTTAATAGCTAAAATTAAACTAGAGTATTTGTAGTAGTAGTAGTAGATGTTAAGGTATAATGGGTTAAAAGTACTCATGAAACGAAGCCATCAGCATTTTACTAGAGTACATAGACCACAGTAAATGGATCTACTACCCACATTTGAGCACAGAGACAACAAAATGCTGGTGTGTGATGTTAGAGCGCATTAATGTTAGAGCTATTCTAGGTCACATCTACTGTAGCTTCATTATCTCGGAGAAGAAATACTAAGCCAGGAAACTTAATCTTCCTGTCAGACTCAACCTCCTCTGGACTGATAGAGCAGATTACCAGGCGGTACCATGCTCTGTAGTTATACGTCCGCTCCCTCAGCCTATTTCTGTGTTTTCTTTACTCAGTGCAAAAGGACTGTGGTGAAAAGTCGTACTCGCTCATTTTGGTAAGGATGCCTAAAATAATATGGCGAGTGACGAGTGAGCGATGGTTTGTGGTAAAAAAAAAAACATCAGCTCTGCCCTGTGGTTTCGAGTCCGAGCTCAAATGAGACAATATTCGTTTTATTGAATAAATGGGTTGTACTGAAAGGCCTGTCAGATGTGTGAGATACTGCATAGGCTTTGCTAAATGCTTTATTCTTTTCTTCTCTTCAACGAAAAGCACAATAGCTGGCAGAATGCTACAGCCTTCCCCCCTCCTTTTTTTATACCCAAGAGTAAGCCACTAAAACTCCTGCTGAAACTAGCTGGGACTAGAATGACTCCTTCAGGACCCTGTGTGACTTTTCGCATATGTGGATGAGATTTATAGTTCATTTTGGTTTGGCTGTGATGGATGGGTGTGCAGTTTTGGAGAACTCGAGTCTCTTTTTTTGTGCTGTTTTCTCTCTCTGACCGCTGTGGAATTATAATTTCATCGCGTACGCAGGCACGCCTCGGTTGCAATACGTGTTTTCTCAAAAGCTAGAACTATACACATTCAAATTCAATGCTTTTAAAAAAAAACTCAAAATCTATTTTTGATGGCAGTCACACAGAAAACTGAAGTTCAGAGTTGGACTAAAATCCTAAATTTACAGAAACTACCGAAACCATCCACATAAGTGCCGCACTGTCAGAGCGCCTAAAAAGTGGTGCGTTTCATTTCCGTGCAGAAATGTTTTCCTTACTCATTTGAACAGAGAGCTGATTCAGCACGTGAGGAGACAGGGAGTAAGTGTGAGGTTTGCTGACAGAAGCTCTGCAAGCGAGCTCAGAAAGGGACTTTGGAGATTGTTTGGCGGGGGTGAATTATTCAGAGCTAAGCGGCTTGTCCTTGACCTTACTCTCTGCTATTACATCCTGAATACACTGAGATTTGAACAGAATGCCTTTTGAAGCTCATGCAGAGGTACTGGACTTTTTGACCTGCTCACTGCTCCGGAGGGCAGGGCAGGGCCTGACAGAGCTTTTCAGGTTAATACTTTATTACAACAGTAGAGGAGACAAGGGCACGTCATGCTCAAATGTGCTCTCACGCATGGTCCCCCATCATTTGTTTTCTACTGTGTAAAGTGTACTGGGCAGCCGTGTGCATTTTAAATGACATTTGTCCCCAAGTAGCACTTCTTTAAAATCCAGTACATTAGACCATGCCCCTCGGCCTTGCTTTTGTTCAGTCTTTCTTATGCACCTTTTCATCAGCCGTACTCAGGATCTGAATGCCTTGCAAAGATGAATGGACTTTTTTTTCCCAAGTAATAGGGTTTAATGCACTGAGAAACATAACTATCAAAGCGCAGATCTTATTTCCTTAAAGATACCCCAATTTAGTTTAGGTTAGAGTTTAATTTAGGGCTGTAACTTAAATAGATGAATCAGCCGTGGGTATACATCTATTCCTTATCCTTGATCTTCTAAAAGCAAAAGAAATAGTGAGTAAAGTTAGTAAAACTGCTAGGCCTGCTCTATTTCGAATGGTATGTTGCTGATTATCTTGTGAAATCACTGTTTTTACAGCATGCATTGAAGCAATTACTAATTGTGCAATGACACAACAATTGTGAAGTTCTTAGTCTTACTTTTCAGGGAATCTGTCCTAACGACAATGAATCACTGAGGGGGAAAAATACAAACCGCTGACATTTCTTTTGTTAAAATTGAATAACACACGTAAAAAATGTAAAAATCAGTTTTAAATATTTTACGTTTTTACTTTTAATATTTTACATAAGTTTATGGACACCGCGTCTAATACATTCATTTAGCTATTTTAAGGTCTGGAGGGGTATAAAGCCCTGGAACTGTGAAATGGAGCCTTGGAACTGTGTTCTCTGGATTGATGGATGGTAGTTTTGGGATGTTTTGGGGGGTTGGGGATAAGGTAGGGACCTCATTAATGTTCAATCAGATCCTCACAGCAATGCTCCAGAATCTAGTAGAAAGCCTTCAATGGACAGTATATAAACAGTTTCTCCAACCAAAGCAGATTAAAAAAGTGCTCATCTTTAGATTGCTGAGAAATCAACTAAGAAGCTAACAGTCTTGTATAGCCAGTGTTGTTTAGCCTAATTTACCTGATCTGGAAAGAACAAACTTTTAAAGTAGTCAGATAAATCATCTGTATTAGATGGCTAATATCATGTAATGCTGCAACAGCAATGAGCTCACAAATTACCAGCTAATATTACATTAAGCAATTAATCTCTGTATTAAGAATGACACACATAGCTCTTTATAATTCTTAAAATTGTAACATTACCAGAGAATGATACTTAAGCAATTGTAAAAAGAACATTTTATTGCCACTGTTTCTTGCCTGTCCTTGCCCCTCCTGTTGATTAGTGTTCCCACCTGTGCCACCTCTGTAGCCACGCCCTCTTGATAGTCCCAGGTGTTCTTGTATAAATACCCCTTTGTTTGAGCTTTGCCTTGTCAGCTCTTTTATGTGTTCATGGCAGTTTGTGGTCATGCCGGTTCACAGTGTTTTTGCTTGGCCTGTTTTGTTCTGTTTCTGTCTGTTTCTTTTCTTAGTGTCTGTACTTGTTGGAATCCTAGTTTCTTAGTCTCTTTGTGTTCTGTTTAATCTGTTTAGATTTATCAACATTAAAAACCTAAATTATGTCTGCGTCCAAGCTCCACACACTGTGACAATCTTTTTGCCATGATATAATCTGGCAGTTGTTCTTGCATTGTGTCAAAACTTCATGATGAATTGAACAATAGAAATGCTCCAAAATGACAGAAATGACAGATGCCTTTTACACAACAGTGACGTATTTTATTATGCTGATCATACACTACACAGTGTTCTGCATTGCATACCATTAAAACAGCTGCATTAAAAGTATTTATAACTGGAGAGTTTGCATCTGCATCAGTCTGGTGAAGTTTCCATTAGAGTTTGTACTCTTATAGTTCTAAACACAGCAAGAGCTTCCAGAATGAACAGGTTCCACCTGCACTGGGTTCATTTCAGAAAAGATTTTAACCCCTTAACACTCCAAGGCCTATTACACACTAACTCAGTAACTACGAGGACTTATTTACTGTACTAATTGTAATATTTCTGATATTTTGAATATGAAATATTTGATCCTCAATATCTCAAAACCACACCAACTGCCAATAGAAACTTAGAATCATAAGCCCACAAATTTGCAGCAGTGAATGAACTGTGAAGTAAGGTGATATATCACTGGCCATCCCCTGAGGATTATTTGTATGGCACACCTTTCTAATAAAACAGCAGCTTTTTAAAAGCCCTATATAATAGTGTGAAAAAGAATGTGTCTGCGGGAAAGAACTGAACGACTGCGCAAAAAAAGATGAGGCACCTTTCTGAGGCCCCAGAACATCCTTATCTGTTTCCTTTCTTTGCCCTGCTGGGTTTTTCTTTTTTAATTGGTTGTATATCAGATGAGAGCTTTCTACTGACTCTTTCAGTAAGCTCCTCCATGCAACAGTGGTTCTATTAAACCCAGAAGAGAGCAGTTCCTTCTGAAGACGAGGCTTTGCTGGCGTGTTTTGGCAGTTGGAAGGCTTGAATAGACTCTGTGTCTGCTTGCAGACAGCGGTTAAACATTTGAATTGAAAATGCTCATTGTGAGACACCTCATAATATGCCTGTTTATTGAAAATGCTTGACTTTTGTAAAGCGGCAGTGCTCACTATTTGTGAGCTGTAAGGAGCCAGTGTAACAGCTGTGTAGTACTCTCTTCTGTTGTTAATTACAAAAGAGTTTGTGATGGAGAATGGCTGAGGATTTTCATGCCCTTCAGATGTAGCTGTAAGAGTTCATGCATGACCGTTCTAGGAAATAGAGCCTGTGGATCATAACCTCCCGAACTGTTTTCTTTAGACAAATTCTCTCATTTCAGACCGATTGATTTGGGGATCTTTGAGATCTGAGATTTAGGCAATGTTTAGACGTTTTGAGTGTAAAACAGAGGGAATGTGGACGGAGTGAGTTACATTGTGACTCCAGCTGTTTGGTTTTATTTGACATTCTGAACAGTCTATGCCTTTGATTGATAAACCAAATAGCTGAAAGAATAACTCGAAGGGAAAATGTATATGACTTCCAGACTGTTGCTCAAACTGTCTGTGGATTCAGGTTGACAGGTCCAGGCTGGCAGTTTAGCACATGGATAAGAGCTGTAATAAAATATTCCTTTCAGTAAAAGTCACAATATGCATGGGATTTATTTTATGGGCTTATTTCTCATTTGAAAGGTTTTAGGGTTTCATTACAATTTTCCCCATTTCTACCAGCGAGGCTTTTTTATGGCTGGGATAGTATGCCATGCTGTGGGAGTCAGACTGTGGAAAATCCTCACTCTCTTACCTTTATCCATGCCAGTGGCCAAGAGTCCTTCTTGCAAAAATAATTGGGGATAAAGGCCTTTTCATTTCGTCATTTCTCTGATCTCACTTGCTGAGTGTCTTGGAAGAACGACGTGTATGGATCAGGCCAGGACATGGAGAAGTGAGAGCCAAAACATCTGGGCCGTCGTCAGACCAGCGTTATGTTCGAAATCCAGTGGTCTCTCCCAAGCACGAAGAAGGGAGAAGGACACAGCCCTGCCGTGACTACACCACGTCTGGATCTGGAGTTCTGCAAATCTGAAATCTTTCCTTTGCCTTAGAATTGAGATTCCTTATCATTAGCCAAGGGTGGGTCCATTTCTGGAAACTATTTGTAGATCAGATTGTAAACATGTGTTTAATGAAGTTGATGACATCTTCTCATACTGTAGTCAAGCTTTGAGACAAAATTCTGAGGCTCGACAATTTACGCTTAAACTTGACGCTAATTGGAAGGGAAGGGAACATATGGTGCTGCTGTAGCTCAGTGACTCTGTCAGTCATGCTGCTTGGTGCAGATACACAGCCCTCTAATAAATGCAGCTCCGAACAGACTCGAAAGTGTGGCGTAAACTCCGTGTCTACAATCAGCTCTGCCGAGTGCTCAGCTCGTCCACATGTTTGCGGCACATCGCTGACATGTTATAATGGCTGTGACTGGTAGTCGAACTGAGTGGAGCTGACACTGAGTGGGGATGTGTTGTGAAGACTTGCTTGCTGTTGGGTGCCTGACTGGCTGATAAATCACCACGCTGGCCTTGGATGTGACGAGCCTGCAGAAGGCCTGACGTACAGTAACAAATGGTCCGGTGGTATTCCAGAACGACCCGTGCCTTTCTGCATGGACATTTTTCCACTGCGCTAGGAGGCTTGCGCTAGGAGACTGTGGCATAGCGCAGTATGCAAATGGAGCAGCAGAAGAGTCACAGGCAGCTCTGTCAGGCTCTGTACCAGGCTCGAAAAGGTAGGAGGGGATCCGGCATGAAACACTTGTCTGTTGCGTCTCTCTAAGATCAGCGAACGCTTCGAGGCATTTTTTGACAGTCTTCCAAAGAGTCTTATACTCCTGCCGAATCAGACATTATTTCACTGCTCTATCCTGCAGCTTATGTTGCTGTTGTTCTCCCCACTCCACACTGTGCATGCTCCCCACTATACAGGCTTAAAAATGAAGGTGCCAAAAAGGATCTTTTTTTTTTTTTTTCGAGCAATGCCACAGAAGAACCACTTTTGGTTCAGTGAGGAACATTTCATTTGAGGTTGTTCAATTTTGAGTGATCCATCTTCTTCAAAGCGGTTCTGCTATAGCATCACTCCAAAGCACTCTTTTTTCCAACCTGCTTTTTAAGAGCCTATCACTAGGCTCAGGTGCAGGAGGCCACTGGCCTAGCTCCAGAAACAGCAGCCTATATTTTAGCTGGTGATTCGCAAACTCCATCAGAAGGTGAGCAGGCATGTGGAGAAGGGTCAGATGGAATGCATTCTTCCAGCGTTAGAGTGGGGCTTTGACTGGAGGGGGGCACGTTTTGCTCCAGAGCCAGGCAGAAGCTGCCACTTTCACTGTCTCTAATGCTTTCTAAAAGTGGTCATGAACCCTGCTCTTGGAGATCCAGCCTTCTGCAGGATTTCACTTCGGCACGATCAAATAAAATCAACCACACCAGATTCATCTAGAGATGGCTTAGAGAATCTCTTGTATGAGATGAGGTTTGGAGTTTTGACCGTTATTCTCACTACATTAGTACTGTGTTGTACTGTAGTGCGTATTAAACTTTAAGTTTACAGGATTGTATTATTTCTAACTCGAACATTCAAAGCCAGAGTGACTGACACAAATGGGGATTGCTTGCAGCCAAACCTGGCCTTTTTCTCCACATCCTACAATAATGGACTATAACGAGTCTCTAAAGGCTGAGGAAAGATAGCCATACAGGCATGGTGGCTGTTCACAGGGGACGGTGGGGAACAGCATTGGAAAATGCTTGTACTAGACTTACCGAACACGCTGCCATGGAGCATCTGTGCGTGGGACAGCAGGTTCTCCCCTCCTCCCTCTCCTGCAGCATGGCACCAGCAGCCCATTGGGAATTGGGCCTGGCGCTGCTGGGTAAACAGAGCCAGGATGGACTGCTGGAGCTAAGCCAGAGTAAAGAAGGGTTTATGTTGCGTCTGACGTGTGCATATACCCTCTAACAGCGTGGCGAAGAGAGACACACTCCGTCATCACACTAGCTCATCCGAGTGTTAAGTCAGCACAGCTGTGAGAGCCATTAGCATGTCTGGAGAGGATTCCACCCAAACATGATATCACTCCAACTCTCTGGTGCTCCTCTTTTGCACAGATTATATTGTGGTCGTTTTAAAGGTTCCTCTTTGGAGCCCAGTGCGGAGCTAGTAAAAGGTGATATTTTGCTCATGTGATGACATAAGAATTCCTCTTCTGATTGCGAGCACACACATAGCTTCTGATTTGAGGAGCACAATGGCATCAGTCTATATTTTCAGGCCGTAATAACATGCTGCTCTATTTCTCCTCTCAGTCTCTGCAGACCTTCATCTCTAAATATTCATGGTTCAGGTTTACAGGCAGTGTGTCAAATGCAGCCCGATGCTAATTGGGCTTGCCTGCCTCTGTTTGTGTGTGTGTGTTTTTGAGAGAGAGAGAGAGAGAGACAGCGGGAGGGAAAGAGAGAGAGATGTGGTGAGGGGAGGTGTTTAAAATGCAGAGCAGTCACGGCTGGAGGAATGCTCTAACTCGCTCGCGCCATCTGGTCACTTTCACTGTGACTCAGAGCTATCACCCCCTCACGCGCCGCAGGCTGCCGCAACTCACACACGCACACATATACACACACGCATACACATATGCAGCTTATGGTCAACTCTGCCCTTATGCACTTTTAATGCATTTGCCCTGTAAATCAGTAGACTGTGGTGCAGCAGCACCCGTGAATTGCCAGTGTGGCCAGTGATGGATAAAATTGGGTTGCTGGTGCAGGAAAGGTGGGCTGTGGTGAAGAAACACTCACACGGCAAAGGAGGTGATAATTTATGATGGTTCAGAGCCCAGCTAGATATAGGTGTTTAATAGTGAATCCTTCTCTGACTCAAGTCTATTAATAACTAGAGACAGAGAGAGAGAGAGGTAGCTAGCCATGTCCAGTCCTGGATCTCCAGCTAACTGCACCTAACTGCAGCTGTAATGAATGGAAATTGAAATGTTTCTGGATCTATGTAAGGAAAAACAATAATCATGATTGAACGTTCAGTGTCTAGTAATAATAATAAAAAAAAAACTAATAATAAGAAGAAAAACAAGTACAATTATAGTTATAATAAACAGTTATTACCCTGCGATGAACTTGTACCCTGTCCGGGGGTATTTCTCACCCTTGTACCATGAGTCCGGGTAGGCTCCAGACACACCACAGGCCTGACCAGGAAGAAGCGTAAAGAAATTAATTAATGGATTTTTTAAAATCCTGCCACTATGCATTGGCCACACATTTATGTATATCCTTCAATGGATGAATGAATGAATTAGCAGTTATTTTTGTAATTTTACAATAGTTTACATAAAATGTTTAATAACATAAAACACATGTATAATTTACAAAAAAGTCAAAATAGCACAATAATATTATTTCAATTAAATCAAACCCCTATAAAATATCTTCTACATAGCTACTTCTAATAGCTTAGATTGCCTCAGAATGTGAGAGGAGACCTTGGTAATCTATGTAGCCTGATAAATGACCAAATGTTCCCTCTATTGTCCCATATTATTCAAGCGAAGTAGAGTAAAGCACCTTATTACTTCTCTGCCTTAGGTACCTTATGTCATGTTTCCTGTGCATTGAATCTAATTTACATTGTAGATTTGGATTAAAACATTTTGTGTCAAGACTTCAGTTTCTTGACTGAAAGGCTGCAGGTTGGCTTTCCCTGTGTGCACACAGGTGGTGCTGGGCCTGAGGAGCAGTGACATGTGATAGTGTTTACTCTACCTTCAGCCAAGGCCCGCTGTCTCTACCAAGCAGGCGTCAACGGACAGGCCCAACAGATGGAGGGATCAGATAGATGACAAGACCCGTAGAGAGATGGGCGGGTTCCTTAGTAAAGGAGAGAACGTGTCATGGTTTCCCGAAAAGCAAAATAGAGCATAATAATGATGCCGGCCAGCAAGGCGTCACAGCTAAAAGGTGTAGGCTTGACTGAGTTTATCGTATGTGTTTATGCCGCTGAAGACCACACACAGACAAGGCATCATCGGCTGCAGTTGTAGCTGTCTGGAGCTGTGCTGATGAGGGATGCAAGGCTTTGGCCCGCGGAGAGAGCCGGAGGGTGAGTAAGTGATGGAGGCTGCGAGACAGACAGGATGCCCGCAGGAGGAGCGAGGGGAACGAATACCGAAGGAAGAAGCCTGAGAGGACGTGGGGGGAGGACAGGAGGGAGAGGAAGTGAGGAGGTGCCTTCTGTTGCATGCTGCTTTGTGTTGGGCATCCGCAGACACAATCGTTCACATTTGTCTTCATTAACGGCTCGGGGAAGTTTTGTTCTGACAGTGGCAGCCTGCTCGTCTGCAAGCTCTCTTATTCCTCTCCAACAAGGCTGGGACAGACACGCTAATTAGCTTTGCATACTGTAATGGTCAGGCTAATGGGCCTCTTCCTTATACGGAAGCGTTTATGACAAAGCCACACATTGCCCAGTGTCCAGAGCATCGCAAGCGTTTAGCAGGCTGATTGGTGATATTAGCACTGAAAGAGGTGGCGAGACAGTGTCTGCATCAACAGTCAGAAACTGAAAATCAGCTGTGATCAACTGCTCATCAACACAGTGAATAAGGGGAGAGCAGTGATAGCATCTCTCTCTCACACACACACACACACACTCTTCCCTGTTTAAGCACATGATACTAGACGTTTAATTGAGTCTGCAATTTTTAACCAAACCTGGATATAACCTGAGAACGTTCTAGGTCTGCCTAAACGTTCTGTCTAAACCTGACAGGGCCCAACAAAGGTTGGTCCACCCCTGAATACAGTCTGCCCAAATGTAACTGTAATTTAGTAGGATAGTTACCTAACAGAATTCTCTCCAAAATAACTGCAACCCAACAGTTTTCTTTTCAAACGAACAGAATTACCTCCACACATGCCTGCAACACAACATATTTTCTCCTAACTCAACTGTGACCCTTAAAATTCTGTCTAAACTTAACTAACCCACAGAATATACCCAAATATATTGTAGCCAGAATTCTCTCAAAACTTGTCTGTAGACCAACATTCTGTCCTAACTTGACTATAACTCAGAAAATGCTACCCAAACTCAACTGACCCTCAAAATTATGTCCAGACTTGTAGCCTCCACAATTCTACCCAAACCTGACTGTAACCCAATATAATTCTCTCCCAACTTGACTGTAGCCCAAAAAATCTGTCCAAACTCATCTGTGACCCTGTCCAAATTCTCTGTAAACCACCAAATTCTTTGCATATTGCATAACATATTGTAGCCAAAATTTTGTCAGAACTTATCTGTAGACCAACAACACTCTGTCCAGCCCAGAAAATGCTGCCAAAACTCAATTATATCAAAGTGACCTTGATTCGCAGACAGATCAGATTTCTTTCTGAATCTGACCACTACCAAACTGTAGTGTACACTATGTCTAAGTGATTTAAATGAATGTCTCCTGAATAGTTGTACATCACCCGCATACATTTATGCTTATGCTTTGGCTTCATAGTTGGCATCTTAGTGCCAACAACACAAATGCCAGATTTGTGTGGATGAGGAACCAAGGGGGAGAATAACTAAAGCAATAGTAAATTCTGACTGAAATCCTATGGTCTGAGAGGCCTGACTGTGCAATGTAAACCCTGTCAGACAAATATTCCAGAAGTGATTTTTAAACTCGACTGGAGCCACCGTAAGTAATTTAAAGTTGTAGTTGAACCTCAACATAAGCGCATGATGTGGGGGAGGGGAGTGAGCTGATAAAAGGCATGGATGTAGCACATGGTGCATGCCAATTGCTCAGAAGCAAGGAAAAGCCCATTGTCCATGACTTGGCCCCTGCTGCCACATCTGCTGGTCATACTTTAATTTTTGCACACCAGAAGAAAAGGGAAGTCATCTCCCCAGTAGTCTTCAACACTGCCCCATTTGTTCGGTTGTTGTCAACTGCAGCTTGTTTTTTTCTCCTTCCAAATCTACTGACACGGCACGTGCGAGCCATATTCGATGAGAAGCTATCCAGAGACACAAGGTTTGTTTTTTGACCTCCGTGGCTGGACAAAGTGCTCATTTGCATGTGGTGGAGATGGAAATTTTCCACATGCCTGGAAGAATCAGTGTCTGCATATGGTTTATGACATTTCCCTGCTTAACTCACAGGAAGCATATTTCCTCATTCTCACCTCTCATTGAAGCATCGGCGTGTGCTAACTGTTGTGGGCAGGCAGGGTTGCTGTGGGGGCAGACGCTCTGAAAGCAGGCACTGGGACGACCTGCCCCTGAGCTCCACACAGGCTCTGCTGTCACTCAGCATAATGGTAAAGCTGATGACATGTCTATGCCCAACCTTGGACTCATTTTCACTTGTGGTAGCATTATATAGAGCTGTCAACCATGGCCATTACGCAACCTTATTAGCCTTATACAATTCTATTGCACTAAAAAGTCAGTGACACGTTTTTGCCGTTGTACAGTAAGACACTACAAAACTCTGGAACTGCCATCTTTACTTATTTTTTGTTATAAATTATAATATCAATATATGCTAATATCAAGCATATGCATCTTTTGTAATCATTTGAATCCCCTATTTCTTTACCAGACTCTGTTGTATTTGGTCTCTTTTCTTCTATATGTTGCCCTGCTGAAAAGAAAAACTGTATCTGGTTGCATCTGCACACATATGGTGAGGAGCCACAAATTGTAGCATGCTGTAGGCCTTCATTCCTTTATTCCCTCAAATTAGACAACTTTATAAAAAATCTACAATACTGAAGGGCTTCCTTCCCATCTCAATGGTCACTTGCCTCCAATAGCACCAAATGGCTTAGACATAACATTCAGGGAGTCACATGCCTTGATCCCGAAAGATGATGTAGCCACTCCAATAGGAATAACATTACTGTAATACATAGGGATTGCCCAGATTATTCAACTTGCTAATGGGATTAGGTGTGATGTATAGGTATGCATGCTTCACGTCAGCGAGACAGGGTATGAGAAAGAGGCTTTAGAAGCAGGAACTAAAAAAAGGTATGTGTGTGTCACTCACTGCTCTGGTAAACGCTGCTTCTCTTTTCAGGCGCTTGCATCATTATCCGTCAATAGTACATCTGCTTTGTTATGTAGGGCTGCTCCAGCCACAGTGGAAGCGGACACTGGTGCTTTTTCTGTGTGCTCTCTGCTGCCATGCTTATGGATGCAGGCATTATGCATTGTCTCCAGTTGGCTGGCTCCGTAAGGGCTTGGTGAATATTGAGCACACTTCATAGCTCCTCTATTCCCTGCAGCCATCCACGCTCTCACATCTTTGTTCAGAGGAAGCAGCAGGAGAGCTGCCTTCTCTTTGTTCTACTAGAGCTCTATTTTCAGCATTAATTCGAACAGCCATGATTCTACGCTGTGATGCATTCCCAAGGAGGACAGACATGGAATCTGATTTTTATGATCAGTGAGAGGCTCTAAGCCAGGCCTAGTTGACTCACGGATGTTAATTCACAGCTGTGGAGCGGAAGTAAAAGGGCCGAATACTGGTGCATTTACTCATATTTACAACCTCGTCTAAGATCTTCTCTGGGCTTTCCTTGTAGGACAGTGCTGACGCTTTTGTAATGACTTGTGGGAGCTGGGCTTAAATGAATCTTGGCGTAGTGCTTCTCATTCTCCACCGTATAAGGTTTCTCTCCATGAGGAGACATGAGTTTAATGGTGCCTTTCTAAAGGCATTATTAGGTGCAATTTGCTCTAAGCAGTGACTGATATTGTGGTCGTGACCCCTTTTCCAATGAAGGGTAGTGCTCCTCTTAGCCTACCAATCCTTTCATAGCTCTGTTCAATCCGCATAGTCCACACTGCCCTTAAATAGGAGACAAATGGTCGGTCAGCAGTGCAACAACAGGGAACAGCAAACACAGGTGTGAAACAGGATGGTGTGAAGCTACAAGCCTGAAAGAGAAGCATATTGGATTTCATGAAATATTTGAAGGAAACCACCATGGTCCTGACTCTATAGAGAATCTGTTGTTTACCCTGCTTACCATAATAAAATCCCGGTTGTGAATGATTCTGTGCTGAGTTGGCGGATAAAAGTCATGAAAATCATTTTACAGGCACATCAGATAGCCTGCCAGACCTCCTGTTATATGTAGGTGCTGCTATGAACATCTGACTTGAGCTGACACCTTTGATGCATTATAGATGCGTTATTATGGCTTATAAATTCATTCATGATCTCTCGTAAAAGTCTGCTTGGCTGAAAGTGTTAGCAGATAGCATGACATGCACTGCTGATGATGAAATACTGAATTGTTTAAATTGGTGTCTCCACAAAGTGAGCATGTTATTGTGAACATGTTGGTGTGTGTGCATTTACTGGCAGGATGATAGCATAGTGGAGCAATAATGATGGCTGCTGAAGATGTGCTTATTATGTGTTGCTGTCTGCCTGCACATCCTACCACAGGTTTGCAACGTGCAGTTGTAGGTTATAGTCAGCAGTTAAAGAAATGGTTTTGCAAAAAAAGTCTACTTTACACAATTTTTCACTTACCCCAAATGTAGCCAATCAGCCAAGCCATATTTTCTTTTTTGCTGAAGCTGTGAGGCTAACTTGGGTGCCAGAAGTCAAGTGTCTCCAAATTCTTTCTGGAAATAAATGCCTACACACTTTTTTCTGCCTTCTCTAACTGCATCCAGATCTTCAGTAAGGTCACAAAGACTTGTTGATGTGGTTTTAGAAGGCCAAATGAGTTCACCTCACTACATAGCCTAAGTGTTGAGCACAGCCATTTTAGCCATCAGATGTTATGCCTAATTGCAAATCAGCCCGACAAAGCAAAAGAGTCATATTTTTTGGCAGCACTTCTCTGCAAGGACCAGACAAGCTGTGAGTGTCCATTTGTAGCTGAATACATTCATTAAAAGGGGTGTCCACAAACCTTTGGACATATAGTTTTGTTCACTGTTACACATTATTTCATAGTAGGTCACTGTGATTCATAATCTGTAGCAACCTGTATTACCTAAACTCAGTCGACAACACCATATTCTCGCGAAATGGACCACGTCGCAACTGTTGGTGACTTTCATTATTAAGCTGGGAATGTGTCATTTGGGGGTGTAAATAAAATGAGCCAACACTGTCATACAGCACTTTTTTTATTATATGGTACCATTAAAAGCAGCAAAGTAATTTCTTGCCTTTCCCAAGTTTAAAAAGATTATCCATTAAAGATCCAATATATCGGACTCTAACAAAGAATATTATCATTGACAGGTGTCCAAGGAAGTGTGTAGGGTGTTATAAATGACATAAGTGGCAGACATGTTGCATGTCTATGAAACACATTAAATATGTTGCTTTAGGAAATGCTGATTCATTCGCTGTAATGAAATCATTTGTCAGTGTAATTTGGGAAGCAATTACTCATAATCATCAAAGCAGAATTGATGGAGATTGAGAAGAGAAGAGTTTATGTGAACTAGCTGTGTCTGTATGGATGAACTCCTTTATTCTCCATTGGATCTCTGTTCAAACACCAAAAATGATATTGACGTCTTTCAGAGGAGGAATATCTTCTGGAAACGAAACAGAAACCTAATAAAACCTATTGAGCTTTTCAGTTTGATTTATCCATTCTCTCGCCTTCTGTTATGAACATCCTGAGGAGCATTTGGGATTAATCTAAAACCTTACATGTGTGAACCATATTTTTTTTATCTATGTCCCTCTCCCTCTCTGTCTCTCTTTTCTGTCCTCATGGGGTGGGCTTCGGATTCAAAGTGACCCACTTGATTTCAGAGCATGATGGCACTTGAATGATTCAGACATGTCAAGCGTGCTCATAAATAATAAAGGCAACACGAATTGTGGGGTAAATATTTCATGGCATGTGAAAGCGAGCAGAGATGTTTGGCGGGTTGGGGAAGGTTCCCCGGTCAGTCGGGGAGTGTGTTTGGACTGGAGGAATGAAAGAATGGGGAAAGGGAGCGTGCCTGACATGTGATGGGAAGTTGTGTCTGCCCTTGGGCTAGAACAGAGGAGATGTTGCCCTATAAGAGCTGTTATCGCAATACTATTGTAACCCTCCTACTGTTTTTCGGTCAAATTTGACCAATTGACCAAGTTTTCTCTCTGACACATTTGTTCCCTTAATCTGATTATCTTGAGCCTCTATAACTTTGTGCACACACTATGTACACCCTTGGTGTAAAAAATGTCTGGTCAAAAATGAATAGGTGACACTTATTAGTGTATAAAATTGGGTTCAGGCACATGATCATAAATACTATTCCTCTCCCACAATCTCACATACCTGTGTGTACAGCATGTGTGTGGGGTAGATGGAGGTGAACTCTTAGAAGAATAACTCATTCTGCATTTTTCAGGATAGTGACACTGTTCAAACTCCAGATTGCTCAGTCTGATTGTGAGATTTTGCATTATTATTGTTCCCCCATAGGAATGGAAAGAGTGTAAGGGTCTGTGCACCCTTTTTGTGTTCAGATGATAGAAATACACCAGTAACACTAGTAACACAAACCAACCACATGAGGTACCACAGCAACTTGAGCAACTACCTGAGACGCCTTAACAACCACCCGGGACACCATACCAACTGCTTAGCAATCACTAAGTGACAACCACCACTGCCTGGATCATGACATTGTTACATAAAATAGAAAACTTCTGCCAGATTGTAATTATATCAAAATGTGAAAATGGCAAAACTGGAGATACAAGATTTTTGTGCGACAGTGCTACTGCTACCTTCATACACATAACATTTTAATGCATGCTTATTCATATTTAATTGCCAGAAGTCATCTGGACATGAACCACCAACTTACTCCAACTTACAGAAATGTATTTTTTGTAGCATAAATAAACATTTCCTCATTAGGCCCGTACCCTTAATATGAAAGTAGCGATATGATTGCCTCAATTAAAGGAAAATTGCGTCGCGCTCCTAAGTTGATTTCCGTGTGTCAGATTTGAATAATGATCATTACTGCAGTGTGCTCGAAAGTGGCAGACAGAAGCATGTTCGGCATACTGATGACAACCCAGCTCTCAGCTACTGCTGCTTTTGCTGCTGCTGCTGTAGAGAAGGAGCACAGTGCTCTCTCCACAATTGGGATCCATCACCCGTGCCCATATTAAGCAGCGTAATGGCCCTCTTGCTCAGACATTGATTTCCTGCATGATATAATGCATGCTGTTGGAGGCGAGGCGCAGTGAGAGCATATTGGAAAAAGAAGAAAGAGGGGAGGAGAGGAGAATGAGCTGTAGCTGCTGGTCAGAAGGGGGTTGGGAAAGGGTCATCCCACACAAATACATGACCTGGACTACACAACTGGACATCTGATGGCTTGCAGGATGACATACGTCAGATTGATGGTGCGTTGACAGGTTAGCTGGAAGCCATTTGACACTTGACGAGGTCGCACTGACAGGAGCTTTCAGACTATCTCTGAAGGGTCACATGTCCTTCAAGGCTATAACTGGTGGAGCCCTATAGCCTGGATAACTATATGGTGTAGAAATACATAAGGAACCTTAATGTAAGCAGGTCTAAGTTGCCCATGGTGTAAGAGTGGCTGGTGTAGCGCAGTGGGCAGGAACACTGTTCTTCCTATGGCAGACTAGGATTTGATTCCTTGTCTAGGCAAACACACCATGCTACACCAATGAACAACAATCCATGGGCAAGACTGCTAATGCTATGTTCCCTTACATGTGTAATATCGTTTAAAGGGAAGTTGCTCTGAATAAGAGCATCAGCCAAATGCCGTAAATATGAGCCATACATTATAATTTGCTGTTGTGTGTAGTGTCTTGTTTGGCTGAAGAAACATCTCTTACATCTTTGTCATCATAACAAATAGGGAAAATTCAGAAGTACAGAAGATGACATTTACATGATGTAAATGTCAGTGTACTTCACTATAAACATTTATAATTAATTACACAATTAAACCTACATTTTAATCACAAGACATCCAGAATTAAAAGGATGGCAATTCCAGTGAACATCTCTCTGAATTTAAGCATTTATCCTCTCTTAGATAAACTGTATGTCCAAACATTTGTGGACACCTCTTCTAATTAATGTATTTAACTACTTTAAGCTGCTCCCATTGCTGAGACAGATGTATAAATGCACACATACAGCTTGTCTAGTCCTTGTAGAGAAGTATTGACAATAGAAAAGGATTCTCTGGAGCATATAAACATGCTATGGGAACCATGTCTAATGCCAGGTGTGGGCTAGAGGGTTATAAAGCCATGGACCAGTAGAACTGTGTTCTCTGGAATGATGGTGCTCCATCCATTTATTTGGTGATGAGCTGGGGAGTTGGGGAATCCTCACTCACTAATGACCTCACTAATGCTCTTGTCACTAAATGCAATCAAATCCTCATAGCAATGTTCTAAAACCCAATAGAAAGCCTTCCCTGGACAGTAGAGACAGTAACTCCAACAAAAGCAGAATACACTCATTTAAATACCCTTTATTTCAGAGGAAATGATGAATGATCAGGTGTCCCAACACTTTTGTCCATATTCTGTATTTTCTTTCACTTTTGTTTTCTATAAACTGATATCCATTAGATCTAATGTAGCTTTATTTTTGTGTCTCACAGGTTTGTGTGTGTGCTGTGATGAGCCCCTGAATATCTCTCTCCCCTCTGGCCAGTTGCCCTGGACGAGCAGGGGCTCTGGTGACAGCAGTGGCCTCCAGAAACAGAGCTACAGCAGACCTGCCATGGCCAGCAGTAACTAAACTTCTCTCACCACCATCTCAGTTAATCCTCACTTTATCACTGACACAGCACAATGCAGGATGATTCATTATAGTTGATTAATTATAAGCCCCGTATTGACACCTGGCTTTGCATGTGGGTGGTATTAAAGGTGGAATGCCAAATGAGGAAAAGGTCTCGTTTGACTATTAAACTATTAAGTAAACACATGATATACTGTATGCTTGTAGCGTACAGTACTACAATATACTTAAATAAGTGTTGAGAGTAAACAGTTCTTACAGACATTCCTATAGAAATGGCATTTCTGTGACTGCCATGTGTAAAAGAATCTATGACATAGCACACTAAAGTTTATTAGGCCTTATAAACATCACTTTAAATATTTATGAAAATGAATTACATTTCGTAGGCAAGTTTAATGTGCATAATGTATTGTTAACATGAAGTCATTAACATACACTAAACTGTGCGATGATTTATCCTGAATGGAACAATAGCTTATCTATGTTTTAACATATTGTAACATGTACTTTCAAGCTTATAATAATAATAGAGGACATGTCCAGGAAAAGAGGACGTCTGATCACCCTATGTAAACAATACTTATAACACACTTTGTCAACTATTCATAAAGCAGAATAAACATGCCTGAAACTTTGATTTCTTTTTGATAAAAATGTATAGCAGTGGTTATTATGTCTTATGAATGCATTACAACATTTTGTGAATGTTATGATTCTTATAGACATGGTATTTGTAGAAAGCGGTTGCTTGTTGGACAATATTGAAATGAGATACTGAATTATTAAATTCAGTTTCCAGATAAGAGAGATTAAGAGAATGTCCAACCTGTCATTGATTGTTTTGACTGGACTGTTTTATTTTGTTCAGTTCTGATTCTCTCTGAGAATGACACCAATTCCCCAAAGAAAACGTATTGTTTTTTTAATTACATTTTTAGATGAAAAACAATGTCAGTGAAATACATTGCATATGATATATGACCCAGCATTGTAATGAAACCATTAAACATTTCATCCAGCTATGACTCTGGCTGTGCAGAGAAAATTGGTAAACAGTGGACATAGATTGTGAAAGTCACAGTCAATGTTGCCAAATACACCACAGGCTGATCTATAGCAGCCACCTGTTCATTAGAAGAGAACGTGTACCAGCCAAGTTGTTTTTCTCCACATTAGCTCAATGTGAAGTTATTTACAATAATGCCTTGTTGTGCTTAATATCCTCTTTTCACAGAGAGCAGTTTGTAAAAGAATGTTCTCTGTTCTCTGTTCTCAGCAGCAGACGGCATTGGGGGACTGGGGACAGAGCAGAGCCACCTAAGTGTGCCTGTGGCAGACCCTGGTGCTTGGGCTACAGCCATGAACAACTTGGGCATCATGCCCATGGGCCTGACCGGGCAGCAGCTGGTGTCAGGTAGAGTCATACATCTTAGGCCTATAACCACTCTAACCTAATCTTTCACCAACCCCAATGGGGTTCTCCAGTGTAACCCCAGCTCTCTCACCCAGATACAGGAGCCGGCTGTAGACTAAAAGGAGGTTTATATATTCCCCTCGGCAAGTCGCTCCAGCACTGGCCACCCAAGCCAAATATGTGACCTTTAGAAGCAATGCTAGACATTGGATTTTATGTTAAACCATGTTCCAGTCTGTTGAGCTTTATTCTTTCACTGAGGTACCCAGTTGTTTCAGCTCTAAAAGGCTGAGGCCCTGGAGTGCTCTGGAGGCACACGCTGCCCAAAAAAGCTCTGTCTGGGTCCTTACATCCAATTTCCACTTAGAAGAATCATTTATAAAGGTGTTGGTCTGTGGAATGCCGTCTCTCTTTGGCTAGTTCTGTGGAAACTAGAGAATCATGAGCTGAAGGATGGTGAACTGCTAACGGAATCACTATAATCAGGCTTTTGGCACCGTTAATCTCCTTTTTCTTAGAAACACACCCATTTCACAAGAAGCACTGGGCTGTCTGGGACTGTGTTTCAAGTGAACAGCAGAGTGAATGATAGGGAAGCTATGTAATTGGCTTTCCTCTCAGACTGTGTTTTGTGCAGTTCCTGCATTTATAGCAGCAGACTATCTCATACAAATAGAGTCTCTACTTAGAGTGCTACCTATTGTAATTACCATCACGCCAAGGAGCCATAGCGGATCCAGGCAAATTAAGCAGGGATTAAAATGCATGAGCAGATTCTACAGATCGTGCATATTTAAAGAGGCCTGTTATAAGTTGGAAACAGCTCAGTTTTGAATTGTATGCTGGATGATTTTTGTTCTTGGGTGTTTTAAGGAATAATACCAAACTGATTATTAAAATGACTGTTTTTAGCTTCTGGCCCTGGTTAATACAATAAAGCAGGGTGGTAAAAATCCCTCAAGCATTTCACAAGGTAACAGTGTTTTAAATACCAGTGTGATTCCTCTCCACACACACTGTTCTATTGTCTGTATACTTGGAATCATAAGAATAATTAAAAGCATAACACACACACACACACCTGGCCTTAAATGCCTCAAAGCAGACCCGGTCACATGGCAAAAAAAAGGACACTGAGCTTTGAGAACAAACAGGTTAAACCTTCTGGAGCCAGCAGGACCATTGTGATATTTACCGAAGTACCAGCTTGAAAAGAAAGCATCTGGGCTGTGTCAGGATTATGCAGTAAATGCCATAATGTCTGCAAAGGTTTTGCTCTGGTCTTTTTAAAGCAGATTTTCTAGGACAGTTGAAAATATCATAGAAATTGCTTTTGACGCACAGTTTTAAACAGCTTCTGAACTTGCGACATACAAAGCAGCTTTGTCCTATTTTTATATTTAATACTTTCGGTTTCTGTCGATTTTAACTGTTTATTTTCTTCACTTCATTTGAGGATGTGCTTTGTGCAATTATTTCTCAGTCTACACTTATCCAGCAGGATTTGTAAAGAAGCACAAAGAAGCCGGCTCTAAATATAGCGGATTTTCTCGCCGTTGGAGTTGCTATTGTTAAAGCTCCATTTTGAGCGCTATTAAATGAGCACACTGGGAGATTTGGAGTCAGAATTGGTGTAAGCCCTGAATGGCTGAACGCATGGATTTATGCAAAGATTCAGGAAGCCTGAGCTGAGTTGATTGGGGGGGGGGCAAAAAAAAACAATAATGCACAAACGCTGGTGTGCACTTGTGATGACCTATTTAGCCACTGCTGCATTTAGACAAGGAAACAACTCCCCGTGTGTTTGTTGTGGTACAGTCTGGACTGATCATGATGCTTGAGCTTAAGGAGTTTCTGCTTCTGCTATATTTAACTCTTTGTGCTTGGAATCTGTTTAACCTCTCGAGTCTAGTGCTGTTTATCGATGGCCAGAACTGCAGGATACACATGTTGGGAGTATATATTCAGAATACAGAGTAATGCAGACATTAAACATCTATATTCAGTCCACTGCAGTGTTCATTTTTGAGGCAGTACTTTTAGAATACTCTGTAGATAAACAAATCTACAATCTTTAAAAGTGAGTTCAGTGCATGGTTGTTATTTACTCTGCCCAGTGTGATGGGCTGGCAGGCCACTGCAGATGCATTTAAAAATGCATTTGCCTGAAGTAATCGTTAAGGGAAAAAATGGTGGCTATTTGTGTTCCACAGTGTGTAATCTAAATTAAAACTATAGTCAATACTTTTTAAAACATGTTTGTGTTAAGAACACAATATACATCAGTATACCCTGGTCCAGTTACCAAAAAGTGTCCCCCTTTTTCCTAGTTCATGAGACATAAGACAAACAGCAGTTCTGATTGTGGATGAAGCAGTGGATTCAAGGAAGTGATGAGAGCAAAAATGGGTCAAAGGGCGGGAGGGGTATTGGAACATTGGAACTTCACACGATAAGCATTTTATTTCTCAGAATTTACTCAGAAAATATCCTTAGCTAGTTTGTTTCTCTAAGCTTTGATTCTTCTAAACAGAAAAGGCAGTATAGAGACCACAATACTTCCCTTACCTAAGTACTCTTGAAAGAGGAGGGCCTTCAGTCTGCATTTGAAGACAGCAAATGACTGTCGTTCTAACACCCAGGGGAAGTACGCTCCTTCACTTCGGTGCCAGGATAGAAAAAAGCCTGGATGCTTGTCTTCCGTGGATCTTTAAGGATGGTGGGTCAGGTCGAGTTGTACTCGAAGCTCGAAGAACTCAGATGGGCTTTTGACTATTGCCATCAAGGATGGAGGGGCTGGTTCATTCTTGGCTTTGTAGGCCAGGCTCAGGGTTTTGAATCAGATGCGGGCAGCTACAGGGAGCCAGTGAAGAGAACATGGCCAAATGAATTGATAAATTAAGATAAATTAAGTAAAAACTACAACTTAAACAGTAATTTCTGCATGTATTTTTAATACATTACTTTTTATGTGTTTGCTATACTTGAATTATTATTCTGTCCAGCTTAGCAGAGACCTGAGTAAACTTTCAGATTTTTAGAAATAAGCAGAAACAACAAATGTAAAAACACAGAATATATCTATGGGTTCTGAACTTGTACAACAGAAAGTGTGCAGTAAATTATATTCCAGCTCAGCTGATGCCTAAGGAAACGCGCTAAACTTTCCAGATATAAGAACAGACAAATGTAAAGAGGACAGAATTTCTCATGTTCCAGTCCACATTACTGGACCTCGTCTCCAGAAGAGCCTCAGTGTGCTTTCAGGCAGCTAAGCTCAGTTTTAAATGAGTATGAGCAGTGAGTGCTGTCTGCACAGTGGCTGCTCTCTGCCCAGGCGGCTGCTGTTAGATTAGGTTTTTGTGTTCCTATCAGAGTTACACATCATCACTGCGACTGCTGGGGATAAGCAAGTCTCACAAATGCTCCATGATGAGGGATGGCTCGAGGTTTTTCGAAGCCAAAGAGTACAGGAAGAGAGAGACAGAGCTCCTTATGGAACTGATATTTGAAGTGGTCCACAAATGGTTGATAATGGTATCTGTGGAGACCTCTGATTGATGACATCTCGCCTCCTTGCTAATCACAGGCAGCTGTTTTCTGTGGAGCAGATCAGACTTTGGAGACTTCATGGTGGATCTAATTTCTGTGGAAAGGGGAAAAAAGATAATAATAGCAAATAAAACCCGTCCTTCAGTCTCTGGCAGACAGTGAGGGTCTTGGGGCCAAAAGAATGAGCAGTCCTTGAATCATTCTCAGAGGGAGGAAAAACAACATTAACGAATGATGAATGCAAGGCATTTCTATGTGCAATTTACCTGTTAGAGTCATCACAATTTACGTTTTCGGGTGTTTCACACAAATCTGCTAAAGCACACATGCATTTCACATGACTACTAGCACAGAGATTTACTAATGGCAATCTATTATCCTTCAGAAATGCTGATGTAGTTGTGGTTAAAATTTTATATGCTGATAACATTGGATAAATAGGGTGTGTCGCTGATTTAACATATGGTTTATATTTTGAAATCCTTTATTATAGCCACGATCAACCAGGCCTGCCATAAAAATGAGATCTTTCCATTTTGGAATGCTTTTTCTTTTAGGACTTTTAGGACAGTACTTAAGTGCTGAGGAGATAGCATGCAGATATTCTTCACAAATACAGTAGTGTCACTATTTCTGCTCTGTTAGATTTGTTGGCAGCATAGATACATAGAAGGCTCCTTTCTGTAAAAGAAATAAATGAATATGACTACTTTGGAAGACATAGCAAAACTCTCTAAAGGAGGAAAGAGAAAACTGGAGGTTGAATAGATAAGATGGGGAGAGGAAGGACAACTAGCTCAGTCATATACATTTCATATTTAGGAAAGCTATGCTTACAGATATACTGAAATTGCTTTTACAGATACATAATAATAAAGCTACTCTCCACTGTTTATTTTAGTATTTACGCCTGAGTAAATCCAGAGGTTTTCACTTTCATATCCTGCATGGCTTAATGTTATTGCAATGTGAAGAAAAAAGTAATATGGATTTTCCTTTTCCTGTGCTATGAAGACTGAAGCAGCTCAGCCTGATCTGAGTTTTACCAGCTTGGCTCTCTGATTACTTTGGCTTCTTTGTTGTTCTGCTCAAGCGGTTTAAGAGTTTAGCTCCTAATCAATGGCTGCATTCATAGCTCTTTATTTTGTCTCTTTTTTTTCTTTCTCAGACTCCATTTGCATCCAGGGTTTCGACCCCAACTTGGGAATCATTGCCCCCATTAACCCCATGATGGCAGGGATCAGTCTTGTGCCTCCCCCACCTGTGCAGCCTGAACTACCTGTCATCAAGGAAATTATCCACTGCAAAAGCTGCACGCTCTTCCCTCAAAACCCCAGTAAGACATGCTTCCTGCTGCTCTCTGCTTCAGCCAATTATTACTTTTAAAAAACACTTGTTATGTGTTATGCCTGATGTTTGCCCCCATATACACTACAGATCTACCGCCACCATCCACCAGAGAGCGGCCTCCAGGATGTAAAACAGTCTTCGTTGGTGGACTTCCAGAGAATGCGAGCGAGGAGATTATCCGAGAGGTGTTTGACCAGTGTGGGGAAATCATTGCCATCCGCAAAAGCAAGAAAAACTTCTGCCACATCCGCTATAGCGAGGAGTTCATGGTGGACAAAGCCCTATATCTGTCTGGTTTGTGTCACAGTGTCTTACTTAACAAACAAGCAAACAAACAAACAAAACTAGACACGTCAAGTTTTGCTGGACCATCACTAGCTGTTAACCAAAGAGGTTAATGGTACAGGATGGAAAAAGATTTTATGTACAGGGTAGTAAATAAACTTAATTATTATTATTAGTAGTAGTATTAGTATTATTACATTTATCCAGGTGTGTTATGCTGTGCTAAGCATTCTTTGTTGGCAAAAAAGAGTAGAAAAGTCTATTTTGTTTTCAGCATTTGATTAGTTTCTCATAAACTATACTAAAAGCTACTGTAGTAACTACTGCTGTTTCTTGCAAGAATCCATGAAGACAAATTTGGCTAGCTAGCTAGCTCAAAATTATCATAACAGACTATATGACTATTATTAGCATAGTAACAGGCTTTAGGATTATTTCTGCATGCATACACACACATAAATACGTATCTGTGGTCACCCAAAATCATGTGTAATGTTCTCTTGAGAGTGTAAAACTATGAGCAAAAATCACTCATTCTCTAGTTGCTAGCATATATGCTAACATGTATGTAATGATGACTTTATCCACATATTAAGAAAGGAAAAAAGTCGCCAGTGTAGCGACTGGCATAATGATAGTACGAAAAATGAAATATGCCACCTAGTTTCCCATTTGTTTGTACATCCAGGCACATTTGCGTATTAGAAATGTGTAAGCAAGCACCCTGTCATCAGAAACAGAACCTGCTTGTTCTGTACGTGGTGGGTTTGGGTTTATGGAATGAAGAGATTGGGACCTCAAGCAGAAGCCGCCAGTAAGCGATACAGATTATCGTTTTGATTGATCAGGTGAGATTAGGTAGAGCTACACTAAATAACATTAGTTATACTGAGAGGTGAATTACCAGCTGAAGTCAGACAAAGCCAAAGCTTAATAACATACTGACCACTGAGATACTGTACCTGAGGACCCATGAAGGTGTTTTCTACTTTCTTTCATTATTATTTTTGTCTGCTCTGCACTGGGGGGGGGGGGAATCTGACTTTGGAAATGATAACACTACTTAATGTTGTGTAGCTCTACCTAGTCAGTCAGTGAGTCAGTCAGTGATTCAGTAAGAGACATTGACTTTCATATGCTGGCCTGCTGGGGAGTCCAGCAAAGCCAAAGTGCCAGATATCACATTTTCAGATCCAACTGCTGCAGAGTTTCAGTTAGAATCATAATGCAGAGCATATTTCTACCATTTCATATTTAATGACTTGTCCTGAGACACTCAACTGTAAAGACATAAATCAAATACATTAAAGATGGGGAAATATGGATAGTGCAGAAATATTTAATATCTTTGGATTAGCACATGATGTACTTATATTTGCAGTTGAAAAACATTTCTATTTCTAATTAGTGTGCTTTTATTTCAGTACACTGGAATGTGATATCAGTGTGGATGAGTAACGGCTCTCTTTGATGTGGGCTATGTTAGGCTACCGGATGCGCATCGGTTCCAGCACAGACAAGAAGGATTCAGGCCGCATTCATGTGGACTTTGCTCAGGCGAGGGATGACTTGTATGAGTGGGAATGCAAACAGAGGTTACTGGCGCGAGAAGAACGTCATCGGCGTAAAATCCAGGAGGACCGCCTGAGACCCCCCTCTCCTCCTCCCATCATGCACTACTCCGAACATGAGGCGGGCCTGTTGGCCGAAAGACTGAAAGGTATGGATTTCTTCTGAAAGTGCTGTCATGATCACTGTAGTTGTGTGTTATCAGAAGATTTATCATCATTACCGTGGCAGAGAAACACAGTGCAGGTGGGAGATCTCTCCAGCTGCTCTCTGGGCTGCTTTACTGGGTTCAGAGTGGTGTGATGACCTGTTTGGTCATTTGGGCTTGTTTGTATGCAGTTTTATACACCTTGCCTGGCGGTTCTCTGATGATGTAACGGGCGACACTATAATGAATGGCTGTCTGGCTGTAAGTCCCTCGATGCTCAACAGAGTAGTCCTCTCCACTCCCTGCAGCTGCCACCCAAACAGCCCCAGCTGTTGTTTGTTCTGTAGGGCTGGTGCACTTATGAGCTGAGCTAGTCCTGTTTGTGGTCTATAGTGGCCATTTTTTGCTAAAAGGCCTCCTACCCCTAGACTAAACACAGTGCCAGAAGACCTGGGTTCAGTAGATAACAGTGATTTGTGTGTAGTGAAGGAAAGGCTCGGCCAGTGTTCTCAATTACAAACAGCTTTGGTTTACTCAGGACAGAAGTAGTCAAATGTATTATTAATCACAGATGAAGTTGTCCTGGTTTAGTCAGGGATCCTGAGGATTGCAACATGTTTTGTGAAGTGCTGTAGTCATTCCAACTTTAAATATGAACCTAAAAAAAACATTCCTCTTTGTAAACTTATATAAATATACAGTACTACGCAGAAACCTTGGGCAGTCAGCAAAATTGTTTAAAACTATTTATCTCAGCAATGAGTGTGTCTGCCTGGGCTGGTTTCCCAGACAGGGATTAACAGAGTCCTGGACTACTCAGCATTCTGAATGAAAGTTCTCCTTTGAAAGGAAAATGTGGTCCAGGACAGGCTTAATCCCTTACTGTACAACATTAGAATTAACATAAATACAGTAGAAAGTAAGAGGAATCTGTTGCTATGAGTAAAGTTATTTATATGTTATGTAATCTAATATATATTATATTTATTAACCTTGTATGTACATATTGTTTTGGGGTTTTTTTTCTTCATTTTGTTTTTAAAAAGAGTGGCTCAGTGGTGTACTAACTGTGCTACCACTGTGGCCTGCATATTTCAATCCCTTGCCATCAGTGGCCAGAGTCAGAGAGAGCACAATTGGCTGTGGCTCCTAAGGTGATGTTGGCTGGAACAGGCATCTGTTAGCTGGTGCAGGGAGTTGAGGACCCGACGCTTTCCTCTGCGCGTGTCGGCCTGGCAATGCCGCATCGGTGGGAGTTCAAAAAGAGGCAGTGGCTGACCTCGCGTGTATCAGAAGAATGTGTTAAACCCTCATTCGAATGTTGGGAGCATTGCGAGAGCTAGTGGGAGCTACGAACGGGTGGGTGAATTGGCAGTACAAGATTGGGAGCAAATTAGGTGGAAAATAAACAAAGGTTTTTTCCTTCACCTGTAAAGTTATAAATAAATTAAAGGGAAATAATAATGCAGAAACATTAATATCTTTGGATGAGCACATCACATTCATATTTGCGCATCTTATATATTAACTAATATTAATAAAGCAACTCCACCAGCAGCGCACCTGATTTCATTTAAAGGATTGATTAGATCCTGTACTTTACAACTGTAAATACTGACCGTTTCATTGTGTTCTCTGTGCTTACTCATATTTGGTAACACTTTACATAAACTCTTCCACACAACATGTGTGGATGTGTTATAGCAGTAATGTGTAATATAAGTAAGTAAGATGTAATATGTTACCATAAACTGTTATGACAGATTATGTGCATTATGATATTGTCATGTTATCATTACCAGATACCATAATGTTTAATATAATGACATTTTTGTGACATGCTATTGAAAGTCATGCCATCAAACACTCATAGTATGTGCTATGACCGTTACCAGTAAGGGTAACAAGAAACAAATGTTACTATTGTTATATTAATAAACATAATCTGTCTTAACATCTCCTGACAACATATGAAATCTGTCATTATGTCAACATTATGTAAGTATGAGTTAAAGTAAAGTACAATCTTTTTTTTGTTTATCTGTTTATTCTGATATATTCAGATCAGTTGATCTGATCAGTACTATATATTTGTAATTATTAGCCATATAGGTGAAATGTGTCCTGGCAAGTGCAGTGTATGGGTTCCCTTTGTATTGCTTGAATGAATCCTATTGATTTTTTCCTCATGCCTCAGGGTGATTTTCCAGGTACCAGAAATTGTTTTTCTAAACCTGGAACCCAGTATTTTTCTGCTCCCTGCAAGCAGCCAAACTAAATCTATGCCTTCTTCATTTTGAACGGCCTCCTTTTCAACTAAATATCCAATATGAGGAACACATATCTGAGCTGGTGCTGCTGTTCTTCTTACCATACCTTATTTCTTTTTACATTTTTAGGGATTTTACATGATATTTTTTTCTCCATAAACATCCAGTGCATCACAATCTTTTATACACATTCATGCACAGTATTTCATCAAATGCTCAACTGGCTCAATACTAGCATTGGCTCAGAGCTAATATTTTCCTACGCTTTGTTATGATTAGAAGAAACTTCAGGTTGACAGCAGGTCCAGGGTGATGGTTTGGGTCTTTTTCAGGCTTCTCAGAAACTCTCTCATCTCCTGTGAGATTTCTGCTTTCACTTAGATGAAGGACACTTCACAGCAACCCCCACCTCATCAGCAATCATGGCACACTGTCAAGCCTTTCCCATTCTCTCTGTGTGCTGCATCCTTTCCACTGTGCTCCCTTGTATGTTAATTGAGCCCAAAGGGCATCAGATAAAGCATCTCCGTGTCTAATACAACTCAATATTCTTCCTGGCACAGGAACACTTCACTCGCCGAAGAAACAGTTTCTCTATCAAAGCCTCGGTTTAAATTTGGTCCGGCCTGCTCTGTTCAATTTTATACTACACTAATATTTATAGGCAACAAATATCACAGTGCCTGTTTAAATGTGAACAGTGTGCGGACAGACAGGAAGCTTTTGTTCGTTTCAGAGCCTCTGTGCTGTGAAACATCAGGGTGCACTCCCGCGCTAGAACATTTATGTGTAATACTGTAGCAATAGGCCATCAGAAAGAAAGCCACCTCTCTGTTAGAGGGCAGCATTTCAGAGCTATTCTGCAGTGTTTTAGTGTAAATCCTTAGCTTTCTCCACCAAGGTTTTTTTTTTTTTTTTTCATTTTTCTTTAGCTTTGTCCTTTTTCTATAGCGTCCCTGTGGTCTTATCCACCTACTGTCTTTGGGGGCCCTGTCTGCTGCAGTTAAAGGCATTATTTTGACTTTTTTTGTTTTTTTAATGGTATTCACTCCAACAGCCTCTGGTTAATGCTTTCTCATTTCAGCCGAATAAATACATTACTCACGTTCATTACTGCAGCACACAGGCTGAGAGAAATAAACGTGGCAGCTTCATAAAAATAAGCCAATAACCCGACACTAAGCAATTCTGTTTTTGTTGGCAGTGAGTAGCCGGTAACATGGTGACTGTCACAGGAGTTGAGTTACAGCGAGGGCAGAGGGGGATGCTGGGGGATTTTGAGGGAGGGTGTGGAGATTTACACATTTACATTTTCTGTCATGGCCCTCATTAGTGGTGGGGGTGGTGGCTGTGCCGTCTCATTTGACTGAGGGAATTATTTTTGCTCCCGTCAAATGGCATTCTTGCCTTGGGACTTGGAGAATTCTATTAGCTTTAATTAGCTGGGAAGGCAGAGCGCCACCTGAATGGAGGATCTGCTCTCAATCTCACAAGCAACTGCTTTAGAAGCCTGAGGCCCCCTGGGTTTCCTGCCAAACATAGATTGCATATCAAGGCTGAGAGCAATAATTTGCCTATTTGCAAATTGCCTATAGAATTCAGATGCTTAGAATATGCAACGATTATCAGCTACCTATTTTGTTACATACAGCAGGAAGATGTGTAATCAATGTATGTGTGTCACTTATTAGATGATTAAATCCATACTCCAGGATATTGTTCTACATGTGCTGAGTGAAGGAAAAAATGTAAGGGTGCTGCATATATGATCTCATTATGGGGGGTGTGTAATTTACTACTGGCCGTATGCTGTCTGCTCTGGCTCAGTGGCAAATTTCAATTATTCTTGCAATTTCTGTAATGCATTTCAGAGGGGTCCACAGAGACCAGATTATCAAAGCCTGAGAGGGGCCACACTGAAAGCCTCTGCTGCAGACGCTCAACTTAGAATTATACTTCATGTTAAGGCATCAAGACATGCTGTGCTGTTGACCCGCTCATAGGCTATGGTCCAGCTGTCAGAGTAAATGTTACACTGTCACACTCCGATAGAAAACCGGTCAAGAAGAGTAAACTTTTTTTATCGTCTTTTTGAATTCGTACAAAATGTTCTCTTCCTCCTTTTTCACAGATGACAACAAGTTCAGCGAGGCCATAGCTGTGCTGTTCACGTGGATAGAAAGGGGCGAGGTGAATCGGCGCACTGCCAATCATTTCTATTCCATGGTCCAGTCGGCCAACAGCCACGTGCGGCGCCTCATGAACGAGAAGGCCCAGCACGAGGAGGAGATGGAGCTGGCCAAGGAGCACTTCAAGAACTCGCTGCTCGCCATCCTCACACAATGTAAGACACTGCCTGCATGCTGCTTACCAAGAGATGTTCATCTAGGGTTACCATGACAACGGCACATCCTTTTTACAGGCCTGAGATTATGCAGGATTCTTAAAGATGCTCAGCCTCTGATCTGATCGTTGAGTCCTTTATGTTCCTCTCAACATGGTTGGTATTTAAAGATCAACCCTTTGTAAACGCCTTCATCTAGCAGTTGTGCCATAATGGTATGTCACACTGTTCATGTGAGACACAATTACTTCATATCTGATGAAGCCTGATATGACATTTTCTTTCGAAGATGTCAGACGTTCAGAAGGGCTAATGGAAAACAATATAAGTACAAAAAAGGCAAGAAAAGTTCAGATTCAGACCTAGTCCCCTAAGTCAATGCCAGTCTAGCCATAGCCCAGAGAATGGCCCAGGGTAAGTAAGTACAGTCTCAATGGAAGCAGTCTGTCCTCATAGCAGGGATGGAGCTGTTCAACTTAACGGACAGGTAGGCCAAAATCAGATTCCCTCATCTTCTGAGACGTAGGAGCAGCTGGAGGTTCTCCACGGACCAACAACAGCCACTGAAAAGCTCTTGAAATTCTAGAGACTTTTGTACTACGTCTGTTGATGGAATACAAGGTGATTTGAATAGGTGTGATGGTACATATCTAGAATTGTGCATGGCAGCTTGACTGCAGCAGACGCCACGAATAACTGTTTTCTTGTATCCTCCTCTATTATACTGCACAATAGTAGAGAAGGAGATGGGGATTAAAGTAATACAGGTTATGGGACAGATCATGTATCAGTTATTACTGCTTCTATATCTCTCAATGTGTGTTTTGTCTTCTGAACATCACAACAGTAGAAATGTGTAGTCAAATCAAAGCACAACAAAAGGCAACATTTTACAAGGATGAGGTAGAAATTCAGCAAGCATTTCGCGCTTTGAACCTCACTAAAACATTCATGAATTATTGTGGTTGTAATGCAAAAATATGCAGCATTTATTTCAAGTGAAGGCTTCTGTCAGCCTGCCTTAACATTACTTTTACAAGCTATACGACTGCAAGCAGAATATTCCACCCATTGTAGACTGTTGCCTTCCTCAGTCCTAAAGGATTTGAATCAGCAGGTAATGAGATGTAAGTACAATAGTGCACACACTATCAGGAACCAGCTGAAGGTTTCTGGTGTGTTGCTCTAGCTGGCAGTGGTGCAGAGCTTTACATAAATGGCTTGTCTTGTCTGACTTCCTTATTCACCAAAGTTGAGCAGATTACGGCCGTATTCACCGCTGCCACCAGACAAAAGGCATGGGACCATTTCTCAAAAGCACAGCGCAAGAACATAGACATTTGGCGAAAGCAGTGCGAGGTTGGTACCGCTCCTCCCTTCTTGTCATGCTGACTCCACAGGCTACATTGGTTCTCCGAGTGCTAATGTGAAAGGGGCTCTTGTGGCTGTTCATGATGCTCATGACCAATGTAGCCTGTCCTTAACTGCTGTGGCCTCACAAATAAACCATCCTGGATTTTTGATTCTGGTCTCTCACTCTGCAACATAGTCCATATCTGCTAGAAAGTCAAGTACCTCTTAAGTTGCCATGGCAACGGATGCTTCCAGGGTTAAAATGATAGTCATCAATGATAAGCTTAGATTAATTATTCATAACTCATCAAATTTGTATTACATCTCTATTAAAGGCTTAAAAAACGAGAGGTTGATGTTATGATATAGCCCTTTGATCAGGCTGTGAAGAGTGATCCCTGTGAAGTCTGAACTTTCTAGCTTTAGAGTTTTCAAAAACGTCTATGTAGCGCCTACAGGACTTTCTTTCAAACTGGCTATGTGTATGTGTTGTAGAGGTGCATTCTTTGTCAATCATCTTGTTATGGTTCTGGTCCATAACTCGATACACTCGAAACACTTTTAAAGGCAGTAAATGAGTGAGTGAGTGGGATGTTTTTTCTGTGAGGACCAAAAAACGACCCCCCCCCCCCCCCCCCCTTGAATGAACACTTTTTTGTATTCATACATTCCTGAGTCCAGTCACTGAAAGGAAACGTCCCATTTAGGTTCACAGTACATACGGAGGTAAGACACTGCTTTTCTGAAGGTGACTTCGGTGCAGTGACAGGCCAAAATCAGTCATGATACCACCACTGTGAAATCTTGGCAAGGTGCCGTTTTAGGAATATCTTTCGGTTGAACTGTATGTTATTAAACATTGTTTTTCTTCACTTACCCGCTTTCTTTCTGCTGTGACAGAAAGGAATGTAGGATCAGATATAATTTATCTGCATCTCCAGAACATTTAGGAATCCCAGATCAAACATTAGGCAATGTGGAACAAGAATAGAGTTCTTTTTTTGTTTTACTTTAGATAGCAGAACTCAAATGTGCTCTTATGCAGCATCACAAATGATATTTACTGTGTCTGGGCTGCAGGATTTCACAGCAGTGGCATTAAAACATCCTCGCCGCTGATCCCTATAATGACTATCAGAGGATCAGTGAGCCTGGAAGTTTGTATAATGCGATTTCTACGCTCTCTTTTCAGTACCAGACAAATGGAGCATCCAAACTTTTGTTATCGCACACAGCTGTGAGACGGCACAGCCGCAGCTTTCTCCTCAGGCTGTTTCAGACTCGACACATCAGTCACAAAGGCTGTGTGCTTGCCACTGCACTGTCTGTTATATTTTGTCACTGTTAAAGTTGTGTTGCCTGTTCAGAGCCCAAACGACTAAAGATTCTTTGCATTTCATACATTTTACAGGATATCTTATGCATTAAGATTGGTTAGCTATGCAAATCTCATTCACTCGGCTAAAGGATATGGTGCTGTATGTCTGTATCTACATTTGAATCTGCGTTGCTTTTTATGGGAGTAACTTAGAAACCATTAAATATTAATGTCATATTATGGCACTCTGTCTAGGACAGCTGCCACTAATGGTGTGTGTGTGTGTATGTGTCTGTGCATGTGTGTGTATGTGTGTTTGTGATCATGGTCTGCTAGGAGCTGAGAAACGCCCACAGTGAGGAGATAATGGGAATCAGGAGGGAAGAGGAAATGGAGATGTCAGATGAGGACTTGGAAGAAAACCCCTGTAAGAAGGTCCGAATGGATGACTCAGGTGTGAAATCAACAATTATATTAACGCATTGTTAATGCTAGATTACAACAATCAGCCATAACATTAACACCATCTCCTTGTTTTTACCCCCACTTTCCATTTTTATCAGCTCCACTTACCATATAGGAACATTTTGTACTTCTGTAATTACAGACTGTTGTCCATCTGTTTCTCTGCATACTTTGTTAGCCTCCTTTCACCCTGATTTGCAATGGTCAGGACCTCACAGGACCACCCAGAGCTGGTCCTCTTTGGGTGGTGGGTCATTGTCAGTACTGCAGTGACACTGACAGGGCAGTAGTGAGTTACGAGGGTGGTACGAGTGGATTAGCCACAGCTGTGCTGCTAAAGTTTTTAAACACTGTGTCCACTCACTGTCAACTCTATTAGACACTCCTACCTAGCTTGATCAGCAGCAACGCTGAGGTGTTAAAACACTCCAGCGGCACTGCTGTGTCTGATCCACTCATACCAGTGCAACACACACTAATAACACACCACCACCATGTCAGTGTCACTGCTCCACCCAAATAATACCTGCTGTGTGGTGGTCCTGTGAAATCCTGACTATTGAAGAAAGGCTATTGAAGAAAGAGGGTGAAAGGAGGTTAACAAGTATACAGAGAAACAGATGGACTAGAGTCTGTAATTACAGAAGAACAAAGTGCTCCTATTTGGTAAGTGGAGCTTAAAAAAGTGAACAATGAGTGTAAAAACAAGGAGGTGATGTCAGTAAGGCTTATCGATGTGTTTAATTTTCATTCTTTTGTTCAGACTTTACATGCCATGAAATGGTATCAAGATTCATTGTCGAACAGTCCTTCCAGAAGCCTATGAAATATTAAACTCCATCCTGACTATAGCAGTATGTTTACTTGAAATTCAGCAGTCACATCCTGCAAATAATCTTGAGGAAAACATTTATTTATTTATTTGAGTTGGGGTGTCAGAATGAGTGATTAAAGCTTCCAGTTTTATGTTTTCTGTGACAAATTTGATTAAGAATGATTCCTCCTGCAGAGCCCAGCTGTAGAAACTGTCTGGGGATTCAGAGCTTAGTGATATTTCATGACCTGTCATAACATGGCAGCTCAGAATCCTTAAGTGGAATTTTGTATGCAGTGGAAACAATTGAGCTATTTAATAGCCCAATTCAGTTATTTTTTTATGAATGTATTTTTTTACAAAACACAATGTTACAAAGTCCATTTAGTAACATCCTGTTTGGAATCCAAATAATGCATAATGATGGAGGCAGAAGAAAAAATACCATAAAATGTGTGTTGATTTTGCAGAGCCATAGTGCAAAGGAAAAACTGTCCAGTAAACGCTACAGGTTTACATTTCTTCTCCAATTTATGCTAATGACTGCTGTAGTAACATAAACTAATCCAACACATTACTTGTATATCGATTATAATGTACTGTAAAAGAATGTAGAAGCACTTGTTAGAAACATCTGTATACCTACTCATTCATGCAGTTCTAATCTAATCTGCCAATCAAGAGTTTTCTCAGAATGGTGCAATAACAATAATACGTCCATTGAAAAAACAAACAATTCTGTGGACGGAAATGATTTGTTGATAAGAGAGGTCAACAAGGAATGGGCAGATTGCTTTGAGCTCACAGAAAGACTACTCGGACATAACTCGGATACCATTCTGTACAATAGTGGTGGTCAGAAAAGCATCTTGGAATGCACAACATTTTAAATTAAATTTGAATTTAAAATTTAAAATTTAAATTAAACACATTAAATTTGAAGCAGATGGGCTGCAACAGCAAAAGACCATGTCTGGTCCCACCTCTGTCAGCCAAGAACAGAAAGCTGAGGCAGCAGTAGGAACAGACTGAAGACTGGGGAAACAAAGCCTGTTATAATAAATCTCAATTTCTGCTGACCATGTGCATATTTTCATGGCTACAATTCACCCATATTCTAATGGTTACTTCCAGAATGATAATGCACAAAACAAAAGTTGCCTGAAACTGGCATTACTGGCAGTGTTCAGTTTCAGTGGTCATCTGATCATCCTTTCCAGTCACTAGATCTAAATCCAGTAGAACACTTTTGGGATGTGGCAGAACAGGAGCCGAAAATGCTTCTGAAAAGTATGATATGTCAGCATGGGCCAGAAGCTCAACGGAATTTTCCTATGTTTCCTATCCAGCAGTTTGAGAGATACGATGCGAATAGATGCGATGGCGCCTCCACTTATCTTGGAGAAAACATGCACTTGCCTTTTGACTCCCAGTCCTGTTCATGCCATATGACAGGGAATTGGCAGCATTTAACACTGGGACAAAATTAGGTTAAAAAAGTGGGTCAGAACAGTCAAGTGACCTAAAGTTTAATCGTGGAGTGATGGGAAAAAATGTAGAGAACCTGGGGGAAAAAAGTTCACCTGGAATATATATATATATATACTTTCAGTATATTTATAAATGCACTGGGTATAAGGCTAAACACCTCATAGCTTATAGTTATACATATGTCTTTTTGCTGCTTCTATAAATCTGCCATTTTTACAGTTACAACAGCAATAGAATTCTAATATGTGCGTATTTGTGCATGTTACAAAAAGTGAGAACCTTTCCTTGGCATGCATTTTTCAAGTGAGTTCAAAAACAAACTCCTGACCAAGTGTCTACCTCTCTATATGTGTGTGTGCAGCCCTGGCTGCACAGTCATGTGCCCTGCGAGAGGAAAACGACAGTCTTCGCTGGCAGCTGGACGCCTACAGAAACGAGGTGGAGCTGCTAAAGAAAGAGCAAGGCAAAGCCCACCGCTCTGAGGAGGACCACACCCACGAACAGCAGCTCCATTTCCTCCAGCAGACCATGCACAGCATGCAGCAGGTGTTTACACAGGGTTCATACACATCGTATAGTCATGCATTTAAAGCTGCTCTTCCAGCTGCAGTGAATCTATGCTGAGGAAGATGCTGGTGGTACTCCACTCTACTCCCGCTCTTACATGCACACAAACACACCTCCATTATCCTGCCCCATTTCACTCTGAAACACTGAGGCATTCTTGCCCGCTTTACACTGAGCTGCTGATATTTACCTGCTAGTGTAAGTGCTGGAAGATTTCTACTCCTGCTCTTACCCGAGTTAATGGCACTACAAGGTAACCTCTACTGCCTTTCTTTATGTAAGAGCATAAGGAGCATGGGTTTTCACTCTCCCTCTGTCTTCAGTTTACTTCAAAACAGCTTAGAGAGATTTTAATGGCAGTGTCCTTAACAGGATACAGAGTATAACTACAGATCCAACTAACCCTCTTTCTGCTGTAAAGTGCAGCAGTGTTATCCACTATGCCACACAACCTATAGTTGGTATAGTATTATATTTGTTTCATATATATAGTATTATATTTGTGAAGGTCTTTACTGACAGTGAACCAGGACAACACTGCATATGTGTCTTCAGAACTGTCTAAATAAGCACTGCTTTGAAGAATAGGCTATATGGTTTCTACATACTAACTATATCTAAAATATATTTGTTATTATGTCTTATATTATGTCTTTCAAAATAGAACAAACATGCTTATTGGCTACTGAACTGAGAGAGTTTGCTTTTACATCAGGGACTGCACTTGCACATTTTTTTGTGCTGCACATACATTTACCTCTTCAGTTTGCAATAAAGCCAAAGAATCCTTCAGTTTTCTCCAAGAGATTAAGCTAGATCCCTGTTGTTATTGTGCAATTTCTTTCTGTACATGTATCCCCTACCTTAAGAGGCAGTACTTTGTCAGTGTCTGCAGCCTTTTTGTTCTTCATGATGCTGTCTGTCTTCACAGCAACTGTTGCGGCTCCAAGAAGAGCTGAAGGGGAAAGAGCTGGAGCTGGAGCAGGCCCGGGACGAGCAGCGCTACCTAGAGGGCGAGGTTTTCAGCCTTAGAGAAAAGGTAAGACTGGCATGCACACCTCTAAAACCTCTTTTTTTTAAGAGACCTATCCTCTAATCATGCTACCCACATACTCACATACATACATATTCTTTTTGATAAAGCAGTGCTGTTTCCCAAAATCATTGTAATGCTCCACTGACTGTCTCTGTCGTTGCTACTCTGGGCTCGGTATGCTGCAACCTGCACTATGTAACTTTGGTGAAGTGGGCAGAACAGTACTCACAAGAAGTGGGTAATGCTGTGTAATCCGAGTCATGTTTGTGTAAAATCCTCTAATTTTACTCTGCTGAATCAGTCCTCATGCTTCTTTCACTTTTAGTGACGGGTCAGAAATGCATGTAGACATGTGCTTTTTGAAGGGTGTCTCAAAAGGCAGATTCTACTGTAGGGGGAGCCCAGGAGCAAGAAATACCAAGTCTTACATAACGCTGCTTAAAATTCTTATAATGTAGTAAATTTAACTAGTTACTACCCACCTGTTTTCTTTTTGCTGAGTGACATACTTTTCATCCATGTCTAAAGATAACAGTCATATGTGGAGATGTCATGTCATGTATGGTTGGTTCATTCTTTTTTCACTGTATCATCACTGCATTTTTTGCCCTATGTGTGCTAATTATTTAATTGGGCATCCACTTGTAGTTGATTTCATATTAAGGAGCACTTTTATGTTGTCTTTTACTGATAGGAGTTATTTTTAGAGCACTTTTCTGTTGGGAGATGTTCCAGTTTGGCAGCCATTCCTCTTTCTCTGTCTCTCTTCATGTGTGACAGCAGGAGGCCAGTGTGCAGCCTGGGGTCACTCAATGTCCTCACTCTGTCTCTCTGTAAATGCAGCAAGAGAGTGGCTACATATGGCAGCAGCAGCACTCCACTCCACACACACACACTACCCTACACACCCTTCTGAAAATTCTGTCTAAAAATGTTTCATAACATGATGGATCTGAAGTACAGTATCTGGAGGGGAGAGCCCAGCATAGGAAACCTGTAATTTTTTTCATCCCCTTAATTCTCCACATTGGCTGAGTCTGACTCACTCAGACCTGCCTTTCTTTATTCACTGCTTACAGACTCTCCACTTTTCACGCTCCAAGATGTACACGTGAGGTTAACATAAAGGCCATAAAGAAAACGCACATCACAGTCCATTTAGTGTGTTAATGTAGACCACACTGCACCTGATCTAGATGAACCCACTGATACAGCACCTTCACAACTGCACTGCGCAACGTGATACCTCATCATTTGTGCCAGCGCAGTGGTTTGCCCAGAAGTATACAATAAGAGACATGCTTGTTTACTCATTTTTTTCTAACTACAGACATTGCTTTGCTTGAATGTTATTTGACTGAGATAATAGGAACATCAATATTTAGTGGAGGTCCTGCAGAGTCTGAGGCGCATCATGCTCGTAACCAAAGAGCTAACACTTAGTTGCAGCTATGTACAGCTTCATCTTCTTCAGCAACGCTCATACCCAGTCTGCATGCAGGCGTTGTCTTACTATTTTTATTTTTCTAACTTTTTTAGTTTCTACCTCACTCCCCACATTTCCTGGTTCTTAGATCTATATATAAATGTGCTTCTTGACCTACCTGATGATCTTTATCCTGCAATCTTAAGCATGTGTAAATTTTCAAATAAAAGATAATATTCCACACTGTGAAAAGCTAAGTGAGTAAAAAAGATGAATTAAATTAAAGATTACGTATTGCTTTGAGATTTTAAGCAAGATTTGTTTTTATTGCCATCTTTTATAGTTTATAAATTACAAAAGTAAAAGGCCCAAAGCAAAAATGTTGACCCTGCATGGTCAGTACCCCGCTCCCCTAGTCAACATCACAGCTTATATTTCATTTATTATTTGGGGAGGGTTGCCTTTTTTTATCCAAGCCTTTTGCAGAAGGCTTCTATTTCTGTGAGTCTTGTCTTCTGTCTTGCATGTTCTGTTCTTTTATGGTCTATCCACTGATTTTCAGTGATGTTTAGGCTGTGGGACTGTGAGGGCTCCTAGAGATAGTTTATTGTGGATTTAGATGTGTGTTTAGGATCAGTATCCTGGTATAGAAGCCATCTTCTTTTCAACTTCAACTTTTGTACTGGTTGTAATGGTTTGATGGTATTTAACTAAATCCATTCTTCCCTCTACCAATGACATGTTCCCCATGCCACTGGCTGTGACACAAGCCCAAAGCATGATCAATCCATCCCCATGCTTAACAGTTCCTAAAGGTCTTTTCTAGCAACCCTACTCTAAAAAAGTATTCTTGGTCTTCCAAACCTCAACTTGACCTTCACAGTTGCTGTTAACTGCCATTTCCTAATTATATTACAAACTGAGGAAACTCAGTTCAGTCCATATAGCATTAACTAGGCTATTTTATTTTCAGAATGCGAGACCTTGCGCTGCTTCAAGGAGACTGCTAAAGGTTTAATGAGTCAGAGTATTAATAAATCTTTAAATTTGCATCACCTGGCCTTTCCTCAGGATGTACGTGAACAAGCCATTGCCCAAACAAGCCAATTTTGAGAGTTTGAGAGCTTGGTAAAAGTTATCTAGAGAGCTTAAATCTCTCTTGGGGTACCAAAACCTTTGCATAGTGTTCCTTTCCTTCTCCTCACTCTACAATTGTATAAAAACAAAACAAATTCACTCATTTTACAAAAATGTTGGAAAGGATGTTTCCTCTTTAATATTATGACTAGCGATCAGCTGATCCTCTGCTAATTTAGCTATTCACAGTAACAGATATTCTGACCAGGGTGCCCAACCTCACCAAGGTTTTAAATATATGAAATCACATTCATCAGAAAAATGTTTTTCTTCAGGTTTTCTTTCTTCAGCATCACCCCAATTGCATGCATGTTCTTCTTTTTCTCCTGACAGCTTTTGAGCAGTACAGACTCGATGGAGGGGACGAACCACACCACTGACGTTTCTGAAAAGGTAAAGGTAAAACTCAGCTGTCATTAAACTACCGCCTGCTGGGCTTTCTGTGTTTACGTAACGCAGACCTACCATTGTGTGATAAATGTGAGAATTTAGACCAGAGTTACTTACTTGCCTTGAGTTGCTTCAAACTGGGCTGTTGAAATACTGTTGTTTTTACATTCACATTCCAAAAGAATTGCTGTATCATAATTACCAGTGATAGACATCAACAAATCCTCAACCTCGAACACCTCGAAGTGTTTATCAGTATTTTGTAGGTCCCCCTGTGGTCTTGGTGACCGTCTCACTGCTTTGTCATATTTTCATAATGTTTCCCTAAAATGATCTAAATGAGTAGCTTCCCACACATTCTTCACTGCTGACCACAGACCTCCTGTAGTGGCTGGTCTTTCCTTTCCACATATTTCCCAACAGTCCCACAATTTCACAAGTAGTGTTTAAAAATCTGGTGATTGGGTTGGCCATGACATCACCTGTACTTCCTCACTCCTCCAGACCACACTGCTTGATGATGGGTATGTCATCTTTCATTGTCGGGTTTTATGGTTATTCATCAAAACCATAGCCAAACCAGTTGCTAAACAAACATGTGTGATACAGTCTGAAAATAAAGGAGCTTAGAATAACCATAGAAGAACCATATTTGGTTCCATAAAGAGCCATGCTTGTAATACAGATATGTGAGTGGGAAGAATTCAGTTTGTGGACATTCAGGTACTTTAAGTTGCAACCTTTGCTGACAGGTGTCAAATGCACACACAGCTTGTCCAGTCCTTGTAGAGAAGTATTGCCAATAGGATGTTCTGGAGAAGATAAACACAAAAAAGGTATTGGCACTATGTCTAAAGCCAGGCCTGGGCTAGAGGGGTATAAAGTCCTCCAGCATTAAGCTGTGGAGCAGTGAAACTGTGTTCTCTGGAATGATGCTGGTGCTCCATCCAATACATTTGGAAGGAGTTTGGGAGTTAGGAATGAGGTGGGTGGTGATCATCCAACATCTGACCTCACTGACGCTTTGTCCATATAATATAGTTAATATTAAATTCCATTCAAATTGATTAATATAGCGCTTTACAGAGATCTGGGTCTGAACCTTTTTTGAGCAATCTAGTGTCAACAGTGGCAAGGAAAAACTAGGATAGAGGGGAAGAAACATTGAGGGGAACCAAGACTCAGAAGGGGAACCCACCCTCCTCTGGTCAACGTCACAATAAAAAGTGAAACAGGAAAACAACAACAACAATAAAACAATGCAATGAATCAATAAAAGATGAAAATGTGAGTGATTAATCTGACCCAATTTGACATTAATTAATTAATAAAACTCATGCTACCCCAGCACAATGTAAGCAAGAAAATATCCAGATAGATAAGGAGTCCCTGTGCCTCACATGAAGTCCATGCTTGCTCTAAATTTATGACCTTAGTAGAAGTATTAACAACAGCTTCAGAGAACAGAGCTTCTGTCCCTCCTCAAACTCATTTATTTCTGATTGGCTAAGCCTTATTCAGCTGTGATAAAGATGTTCAATACTACATTTGGAAGCCGTTGCAGTTGTCTAGTCTGTTAAGGTAACATGACTTAACGCAACATATGCTCCTACCAAGATCAATATAACTGATTCTGACTCTGAAACTTCTTCATCACTACACCTTGGACAGAGGGAGGTTTTAGCATTAAGCATCTCATGCCACATGCTGTTTGGACTCAGCCAGCCCCAATTTGCCTCTTGATTCTGGCCAGGTCTGTTAAATGGGGTTAATGCAACATTCAGGGATAAGAACTGAAAGAAAGAAAAGCTGGTTTTCACATGGCTGCAGCTGCACAAAAACTTTAGTCAAATTTCACATGGAACATTAGACTAGATCTACATGCCTTATGCACTGTTGCCTTCCATTTCTGAGGCGGTCTTAAAGGGCATCTGACTAGATAGCGCAATGTGTATGCAGTGCCAATTGCTATGATCCATGCTTTGATTCATCCTTTCTGTGACTTATGGCCCGCCACCTTGAGCAGCCTCTGCAAAGAGGGGGTGTTAAATGTCAATAAACATTGATTTCTCTGAAAGCTGAGTAGAATGCTTTGCGTTTTTAGTACAGATTGGTCAGCATGCATGTGGCTGTTGCTCCACCAGCTTCATCTGTATGTTCACCACATTCTGTTTCTAATTCTATCTACAGTAGTTCACTGCATTCTAATTCTTATCCTGGGCCTGATCCTCATATGTGTGCACATGTGTGTTTGTGTGTGTGTGTGTCTGTGTATGTATGTATGTATGTGTGAACAGGGTTTGAATGGCACTGCAGCGCTTTATCACCATCGGGAGAAGAAAAATGAGGCGGTCATGCGAGGTCCTCTGAGATCAGAGAAAGAAGCACTGTTGCTGGGTAATTACAAGCTATCTCTGCTCTATATAGCTGTACAGTCTTGATGTTTTAAACATCAGCAGCAGTGGGTGGATTGGGTAGAATATGGGATTACGCACAGAAGACAGAGTCTTACTCCAAAGTCAAAGGCACACAACATATAGTGAATGTATTATATAATAGTTAAAGAAACAGCAGTTGACCCTAAAGTCTTATAGAGCACGCTAGACTGTGTTCACACTGAACGCCTAAGTGCTGAATTCTGATTCACCATTCAAATGAGCTTTCTTTGAAAATGTTCATGTTATATTTATTAATGTGGTCCAAACCCAACATTAATCTAAGAATAACTCCAACCAAAACCTATACAAACCTATACAGTGGTTGGTGTGGCGCAACAGATAACACCACTACCTGCCAGTGAACTACCATACCACGTGGGAGACTGGGGTTCGATTCCCAGTCTGGGTGACTATGCTGTGCTACATCAATAAGAGTCCTTGGGCAAGACTCCTAACACTACACTGGCCTCTGTAATATGAGTTACCTTGTAAGTCGCTCTGGATAAGAGCGTCAGCTAAATGCCATAAATATAAATATAAATATATACTAGTCACAGTACAGAACAGACCTGCATACCCAGAAGAATAACTCCAACCAGTGTGCCCATTCAGAAGTGTACAGACATAACAAAGGAAGCTGTTCTTCGTCTTTTCTTAAAAAGTAGTCAGAATTATGCCGAATATAAAGATCTGGAAGAATCTGATAGGCACAGGCATTCAGTTAAACACAGAGTTTGCATAATCCACATAGAAAGGCTGTGCCATTAGAATAGGACACACTGAAGCAGTCACACATGAGCCTGAGGTCATCTCCCCTAGAATTGGGCTGTGGAGCACCTTTATACATTTAACCCATATGAGCCCATGGTGATGTGTCACAGACCCTTTAAAAGATGTGTGAAGTTTCTCACAGCACTTTGCCCTTCACTTTAACTCGTCAAGTGACATATACTGAACATCCTGGGTGCATCACAGCACAGCTTGTGAATGTGTGTACATGTGACCTAATTTACAAAATGATGGTGTGTGCTTGGTTAGTGCTTGAAACAAAACCAGCTCATTTTAAAAATGTTATGTTTGATTCCAAAAGTCAAACGCTTTAATAAAATGTCATATATAAACATATATTACCAGTTCTGACAAATTTCTACAACAAAACAATCAAGTACAAGTTAAGAATTGGGATTTTAACCTTAATAAAATTATTAAAGAAGATAATTGAAGAAGATGTGATCTCTTAAGAATGAGTTGCTTGATTCATTAAACTGGTTTAATGATTTTGAATCAATATTCCAAACTGGGTCTGAGCAGTGGGTTAGAATGAGTTGGAGTGGCGTACCTAATCCAGAACTAATCACCCAACACCAGTACCTGACCTCACTAATGCTCTTGTTTGGCCCAATGCAGTCAAACCCTCACAGCAATGTTCTAATAGCTAGAATAAAACCTTCCCAAATGAGTAGAGGCTGTTACTGCAGATCAGATCTACATCAGATTTTAGTGCCATATATGAAAATGAGCCAAATCAGAATTATAAATGTTTTCTTTTTTTTGGTGTTCACACCTTTGTTTTAAATCTGGATGAGACATTAAGTTAAAGTGTGAAAGCAGCCTTTGACCGTGTGAGAGAGAGAGAGAGAGAGAGAGTAAGAGCGAGAGCGATAGAGAGAACATGTGATAGTAGCTGTTGCTAGGGGACAGAGTCACAGCCTCTCTCTGTCATGTATTTGGATGAAGATCCTGAGGAGCACTGAGGTCAGATAGGCTCTAGGGAGCTGTTCCTTTCTCTGCCAGGCACTCCGCTGGCTCTGACCCACACAGCCCCCACTAATTCTCGACACACACACACACACAGAGACTCACATACACATCTAATGGTTGCACAACATGCACCATATTGCCCTGTACGCAGAGAGGAAAACATACTGTGCAGATGGGAGCTGGGGAAGAGAAAGCCTGACTGGGAGGCCCTCAGCCAGAACGGCAGAAAAGCTCAACTTGTTCCAGCAGTAGGGAGGGAAAAGACTGACAGTGAAACACAAATTGCTTAAATCTCCAGACTCGCACAGCACTCCGCCAGCCGCACTGGAGTGTTAACTTTGGAGAGAAAGCCCTTCCTAATAATTCACTGATTTGGATTGGCTTCCTTTGCTTCTTAACACCTCTTTGTTGCAGGCATGCATTATCACTTGTCAATTTCCACAACACTGTGGCTAATATCACTTCCCTTTATTTAAAATGATTGCTGTTCAATTTGCTTCTTTTTAGACCGATTGATTAAGGAATAGATTTTCCATTTTTATCTGTGTGGAAGCAGCGGGCTTTAATGCAACATGGAAGTGAGAGAGTTACAGGCTTCCAGCAAACACTCTATCAGCTCCTGCACAGCTGCTCTGCTTCTCATTTCAGAATCTGAGCAGACATCATGAAGCACCCCGGCACCTCCCCTCCCCACTCCAGAGTGAGCTGCCGAGAACGTAAGGCTTGCAGAGGGAATTGAATTAGGTTCCTCTGTAATTGGCGGTGTTACGCCATATAAATCAAGGAAATAAATATTGGCTTGGGGCCCTCCAGTGAAGGCACTATATTCTCTGCCGCTGCATCAGCGCGTTACCTTTGCAGGACCTCTCCAAAGTAATCAACTTAAGAGGGGGGTGGGGCGCTGGTTCTGCTCTGAAAAGGGGTTTTATGACCGTGCAGGCTGCATTTATTGCCTTGCCTGTCTGTTACATGCAAATTTGGCCACAGTAATATTCAATCACAAAAGCCTTCTGTGCTCTCTGTCTCTCTCTCTTTGTCTACAGGAGTCATATCAACCTTCCTCCATGTCCACCCCTTTGGAGCTAACATTGAGTATCTGTGGTCTTACATCCAGAGGCTTGATGCAAAGGTAGAACCTTTTATACTCTTTCATTTGTGAAATAGAGAATAGGATTCTGTATACTGTTCCCAGCAGAAGATTTTTCAAATATGTAAATGTAGTATTGTTATTCGGTTGCAGTCTCACTATTGAGTGTCTGCAGGGCCATGACATTTGACCTCACAGTAATTGAGGTCAGCTTTCCTTGTCCTAAAGGTGCCAATATTGGAAGTTGTGACTTTGTTTGGGGTTAAAAAGCCCAAATGCATTTTATAAGCCTATATTACAGCCCTGTTCTTTTGTTTTCAGAAGAAAGCAAAAGTTTCCTTTTATGATGAACTCTTCTTTTATTGATGTGTTTACATTCCCATGATGATTCACAGGAGCCGCATAGCACTGCATAGCATAGCTATAGCACCAACAAGAATATTGTTGGGTAGTATGGTAATAGTATGGTTTTCAATTTTAATCATCTTAATTTTAATAATAGTTCCTGATTCTTACCTGATAGCATTGCTGTTCTCTCAGTGTGGAGAGTCTAGCAGAAGAGATTGGAGCCGGTCTGCAGGGTTAGCTTTAAACACATGCTCACTGTGCTTTACAGCTAGTGTTGGCTTTTAGCCTTTTTAGCCTCACTACCATATTCTCCTGTGTATGCGTTGCGTTTAGCCTCGAAAGGCTTTTGCTAGTGAATTGGGTGTATGGGAAATGTTGTTTTGTATACGAGGGGTTTTCATTAGAAGGAGGACACAACAGTGTTCAAAGTTAATTGTATGATATACGGCCAAACTGTCATTATTCCAAGTTGACCTATGACAAAGAATGATAAAAAATATTGAATTATACAAAAACACAAATGAATTAGGCTAAAATTGAACAGTTGCTGTGTTCATTCCAGTAAACATTTGCCAAAACCACATGTAGACCACATGTAGTCCAGGGTTAGGCTTTATCAGCGTCCAAGTCACTGACTCTTGATAAAAAGGAAATGTGTGGGTTTTAATTTTTTTTTTTTCATAGAATTGTTGAATATTAAGCATTGGGACAACCCTAAACGTGACCAGGCTTTATCTGGCAGTATTCTTCAAATGGAAAATATCTTTTTGAGTATACGTGCGCCAAAATGCTTAGTGGCCTTTTGAAGTATAGTGCTGGCTTTAGTGAGCTCTTTTGCGTATAAATACTTGAGCTTTCTCTTCTCAGATCTCAGCCAGTGAGCTGGAGCGGCTGATGGTGCGATTGCCCAACATGTTCAAGCAGGAGTTCAGCGGCGTGGGCGCCACGTTGGAAAAGCGCTGGAAGTTCTGCGGCTTTGAGGCACTCAACTCAGCATGACGAACAGAGCCGTGGGCACTGAGGCTGCTGGACCTGCGAGCGCTGAGCCTCGGTGACACTTCCACACAACACAGTGAGACTGGCCAGAGGCTCAGAGGAACTCAGTAGAGGGTTCTCGCTCCCTGCTGGAGCCGTTTGAGCTGTCACGCCTGCTGCTCTGCTTTACAGACACTGATGATGGCAAAGGAAGAAGCGAGGCACTACATGCAGCATAGAATCAGGACAGATGTATTTACTTGAAGAAGCTCTTTCAGACTTTGAGGCCTGTTGCATAACTTTTCCTGTCAACGACGGAATCCCCGAAGACTGGGGGTGATATCTAGGAATACAGCGCCGCTCAATTATAAATATGGAATGTGGAATATGGTAATCTACACTGACATACACTAGTGTGTGATAGTGGCTCTCTGCACCCATCAGATCCAGCGTGTGGAGATGTTCGCTGTCCTGGACATTTCTCCAGGACTTACCCTAATTGTTACACAGAGTGTTCAAAGAGATAGAGAGAGTTTTTATACAAACGTATTGTTACGCATCTCCAGGGGGTTCATTTACGAACCTCAGCCCTGGTCAGCGGTCCAGCATGGCTAACGTGCAATAGCCGATACTGACCTGTAAAGAAAACCCTTTCACCACTGTGTGACAGAGGATATTTTGCTGTGTTTCAGGTCTTTTATCGTTGTGTAGACAATGTATGTAACGTGCATTCTCTTTGTGTCAAGATGCACCGTTGTTATCTGCTCATGTAAATTATGACTTTATAAAAATCTATTAAAAAGCTTTTTATCCAGTCTTTGCTGCTATTTGACTTCCTGAGATGAAAGTCACGTCCCATCGCTGTCTTTAAATGCTCTACTTATGTTTGACCCAGAAGTGGGAACGAGGCTGATGTAGAGCAGAAGGTTCCCCAATCGCTGACTGCAACAAGCTGTTCATTAGTAATAGAAAACAATAAGGCTTGATCTGGTCAATCTGTCTTACATTTATGAGTTGATACTTCCTCCCTCCATCAGGATAATGTTTGTTTTATCAGAACAGAATATTTGTGTACAAAAGCGACATTCAACTTTCATTGTGTGTTCACTGTGAATCCATGTCCGGAAAGCAGGACAGTCTGGACAGTCTCTTCCTTAAGCTAACATGGTGTATACTCTGAATTAAGCACTAGGACATCTAGAATATATTACAAATGCAGTTTGGAAAAAGAACAAATATATAAACATCTGATCCAGATCGATGTTGGTGCTCAGGGTGACGAGCAGACAGACAGAGATCAGCTTTCAGACTTGATAT